>NW_005370080.1:8616-35579 GCF_000412655.1 Myotis brandtii
TGCACAAATTTTTGTGCACCGGGCCTCTAGTATATATATAAAAAATAAAAATAAAAAGTCCTGACAACCAACCACAATGTGTGAACCTTAAGCGGATTCTGATCCAAGCAAACAAACTGAACAAAATTTATGACATTTGTATAATAACTAGAGGTCTGATGCATGAAATTTGTGCAAGGGGCTTGGCTGTGGGAGCCCGAGGCTTCATCTGGAAGGTCGTCCGGACAGTTGTCCGGAGGTCATCTGGATGGTCGTTCTGCTGTTCAAGTCTAATTAGCATATTAGCTCTTTATTATATTGGATTAAACACTTAGTAAACAGTTTATGATGTGAAGGGTTTTATTTTTAATAAATTAAAAAACTGTGGTAAAATACATATATCTAACATAAAATTTACCATCTTAATCATTTTTAAATGTGCAATTCATTGGTAATAAGTTTACATTGTTGTGCTACCATCACCACTGTCCAAACACAGAACTCTATTCATCTTGCAAATTGAAACTGTACCCATTGAACAATAATCCTATTCTCTCCTCCCCTAACCCCCAGCAATCACCATCCACTTTTTGTCTCTATGAATTTAATACTCTAGGAACCTCGTATAAGTGGAATTATGCATTTGTCCTTTTGTAAATGGCTTATTTCATTTAGCACATTGTTTTCACGGTTCATCCATGTTGTCACATGTGTCAAAAAAGTATTTTTTTTAAAGGAGTAATTGTTTTGTATTTGATAATAATATAAAGAACCCTTATCTTTTAGAGATACACACTGAAATATTTATGGATGAAATGATAGAAAGTCTGGGATTTGCTTCAAGATAGCATAATGGCAGGGAATAGATGGGGGTACCGATGAAATAAGATTGTCGGTAAGTTATTAATTATTGCATCTGGGTAATAGGTACTTAGGGGGTCATTAAAATATTATGTCGATTTTGATCTACGTTTGACATTTTTCATAACGAATTGTTAAAAAATGAAAAAGTATCTGTGAGAGAATGTGTGGATTATTCTGTCCTCTCCTGCTCTCTTCTCCTTAGCAATGAGGAGGACGGCCTCTGTTCTCTGTCAGCCAGGACTGGAGCCTGTGCAGAACTGTTGACACTGGCATTCTGTGCCCAGTGATACACTGCTGAGGTTGCATATAAATCAGGTATCCCTTAGCCACTCCTGTTGATGGATTGATCTGGCTTTGCTATTAGAATCCAGGGAGGTGTTTAGAATCCAGACACACAAGTCAGGGGATTTGTCCTTACGTTTGTTCCTTGCCTGCGTGGATTTACTCAGCATTACCCTGTCGCCTCAACTTACAGGGGCCCCACATGGAAGAATGCGAGGTGACCCTCCCAATGCACCCCATCTTGGGCTTGTCAACTGTCAGGGGGCTTTCAGTCTGGGGAGTGGAAGGGAGGGCTGGTATAAAACAGCTTCATTGTATTAAGCTCTGAAAGAGGCTGGCTCATCCTCCTGGGGAATAGAAAGTAAATTGCTTCCCTTTAGGAGTAGAATTAACTCTTTCAGGCCAATAGAATTAGTTTAGTAATGACTGCCCCGTTGCCTTAGGATTCCCCCAAGTGGTATTTTTAATGAGCTGTGTCTATCCATTACTACCAATGACACAATTTAACGGAATTGACTGGCAACAACAGGTTTGACTAATTTTTTCCTCAAAATACACCAGGTGTTCTTGTGAAGGGATCAATTGACTGCTTGTTTCCGAACTGAGAAGGCACAACCTCATTAGAGGCCGCCAGGAGATGAACTCTCTAATCCTTATTCATTTTCAGAACAAGGATTGTAGTTTCTTATACCCCAGCCCGTCAGCAGGTCTTTTGTGTTGCTATCAAGTCTTAGTTCCTTGTTTCCAATTTGCTATATAATTTCTCTTCAGGCTTGTAGCTTCAGAGAAAAGGAGTAACAGTAAGCAAGTTTTAACTGACAGGTTTTGAAACCTGAAAGTTAAACATCTAGACAGGTTAGCAGATGCATTGAAAAGGCTTTAAAGAAGACTGTAGTTGATTTCCAACTTTGCAGGTGGCTGTGTTTATAATTGAACAGCTCTGAAATTTGAAGAGAAGGTCTCCTTTTATTTGCAAACTAGAGGCCCGATGCACGAAATTCATGCAAGAGTAGGCCTTCCTTCCCTCTGGCACCCGGGATCCAGGCTTCCCTTGCAGCCCCAGCTTTGTCTGGAAGGATGTCCAGTCTAATGCGCATATTATGCTTTTGTTATTATAGACATCTCTTCTCCCCCAGCAACACAGAAGGTGGGAGACATAGGAAAAATAAGAAATAGTATTTTTTCATTAAAAGTAATCTTGGAAGGAAAAAAAAAAGTAATCTTGGAAAGTTTTAAGGACTCCTCCCCACTTTCTATTAAGCAGAAAAGCAATGATCTTGTCTCCAACTGGCCATGTATTTATTTATTTTAAACAGTACTTTCTTTTTTTTAACATATGTTTTTATTGATTTTTAGAAAGAGAGGAAGGGAGAGTGATGAGAGAGAAGCATCATCAATGGGCTGCTTCCTGCACACTCCCTACTGGGGATGGAGCCAGAAACTTGGGCATGTGCCCTGACTGGAAATTGAACCAGCAACCTCTTGGTTCATGGGTTGACACTCAATCACTGAGCCACACTGGCTGGGCTGCAACTGGCCTTTTAAAGAAAAGCTACCTAGGCGGGAGAATTGATGCCTGAAGTAGGTTAGTCAATGGCTCCCACTTGAGAGATACATTTACTCTGTGAGACCATGTAGTGACATTTAGTAACCTGGAGAATTAATTAAACAAAATGGTAACCCCCTGAAAGAGTTAACTCCTCTCTTCAGGTTACACAGTTTATTTCCAGAGAGCGAGTTTCTTGTCTCAGCCACCTCCCCCACCCCCGTCACTCCACCGAGGATGCAGCCCTGTGTCCCCAGTCTTCCTCTGAGGGGAGGCTGTGCAGCTGGAATCAAACAGGTGGGACTTCCCAAAGAATTAAGTGCCTTCAGAATCCAGCTCCCCCAAGGAGGCGAGAGTTTGTTGGACATAAGTGCACAGATTGTGATTTGCACAGCTGCCGTATGCTGGTTAATTCTTAATAAAATCATACATCCATAGCCCTGGCAGCGGAGGGGGTGGGGGGGGGATCAGTTGGTTGGAGCGTACCCCATAAATTGAAAGGTTGAGGGTTTGATTTCAGTAAGTATTCCTCTTTTTCTAAAATCAATAAGTAAGGATTGAAAAAAAGTAAAGCAAAACAAAAAAAACTCCATACGTCCATAAACCCAGAGGGCATTGTGGGGTTCCTTGGAGCTTTAGCTTTGGAGTCGGGCACATTCTGGTTGGAATCCTGGTCTTACTAGCTGGGTGACATTGCTTTGCAACTCTAAACTGTGGTTTCTCTATAACGTGGAGTGGATAGGATGCACACCTCTGGGAGCTGGAGCTCTCCATGGAAGAAGACTCAGTGACGCTGTAGCTTAGGGCCTGGCAGCTATTGTCATCTTTACTGCTGTTATTACAAAGTCCCTCCCTCTCTGGGCCCTGCCTCCTTTTCCACCAATGAAATCCTCCATATTTCTCTGGGAAGTCTCTACAGATTCCCTCTCTCTAGTTCCTGTCATAGTTTGTAGGTGCCATTGTTAAAGCCCTTATTCTATTAAAGCTGCTTATTACCCTGCTTGGACAGCTGTTGTAGGAATTAAAGTAATGTATGTGCCTGCCACAGAGGAGGCAATCACGGAAATGTAACTTCATTTTACTTGCACAGTATCTGTCTCAGTAGGTACAATTTATCCAACAAATGTTCACTGAATGTCTACTATAAGCAATTATCTCATGCAACCCTTACCATTCCAGGAAGTAGCTCCTGTTACACAATGGAGGAGGAGGTTTGCAGTGGTCAAGTAAGTTGCCCAAAGCCAACTAGAAGTAAGGATGAAGCCTTAGCTGGTTTGGCTCAGTGGATAGAGTGTCAGCTTGCAGACTAAAGGGTCCCAGGTTCGAGTCCGGTCAAGGGCACATGCCCAGGTTGCAGAGCAGATCAATGATTCTCTTCATTGATGTTTCTATCTCTCTCTCCTGCTCCCTTTCTCTCTGAAATCAATAAAAATATATGTAAAGTGCAAGTAAGGATGAAGAGCTAGGATTCAAACTCAGGTCTGTCTGTGAGAGCTGAGACAATATTTTATAGATCATAGCATTCTTAGAACCTAGAACAGTTCCTAACACCTGCTAAATGTTCCATTAATATCGCATGACTGCATTGGAGCCAGCTATCATTCTTCACCCTCCCTACCAAGATAGAGAGGGCCCAGTGAGGTTTCAGTCAGCACTCTGTGCTCGTTATTTGGCTGGCTGTTCTCAGATTCAGTCCTCATACTTCCCTGTTCTGCTCTGGATCATGCACAAGGGGCTGATCTGCAAATGGCCTTTCCCAGACTCCCTTGCCAACTGGCTTCCAGCTAGGTTCAGTCAGCGGGAGGCTTCTCTGCAGGAGCTGCAACCATGGAGTTGGTGCAATCATGGCCAAGCATGCTGCCTAAAAGAGAGACGAAGGGGAGAAACACTCTGACTTCTCCTTTCCTCCTGCTCCCCAATCTCTGCCCAGTGCCCCCCTTTGACTAAACCTAGCTGGATGTCAGTTGGCAAGGGACATGAGAAATGGACTTTGCAACAGGCCAATTTTGGTGATACAGAACGAGCGGCAGTGAATGGATCTGAGAGCAATCAGGCAAACTCTCCCACCTTGTTTCTAGGTCAAAGTTTCTTCCAATCAAAAACTTTGCTCAGGTACAAAAGGTCCTAAACTGGGAGCGGCTATCTGGGAAAGCAGATGGTGAGGGTGGGGTGAGGAGCATACTTAACTTTTTTTAAAAAAAAATATATTTTATTGATTTTTTACAGAGAGGAAGGGAGAGAGACAGAGAGTTAGAAACATCGATGAGAGAGAAACATTGATTAGCTGCCTCCTGCACACCTCCCACTGGGGATGTACCCGCAACCCAGGTACATGCCCTTGACCGGAATCGAACCCGGGACCTTTCAGTCTGCAGGTCGACGCTCTATCCACTGAGCCAAACCGGTTTCGGCGGCATACTTAACTTTTGCTGGTTGATGGGGGCTTGTGGAGCAAGTGAAAATATATCTTTTTTAAAAAAAATGTTTTTATTGACTTCAGAGAGAGGAAGGGAGAGGGAGAGAGAGATAAAAACATCAATGATAAGAATCATTGATTTGCTGCCTCCTGAACACCGCACACTGGGGATTGAGTCCGCAACCTAGGCATGTGCCTTGACTGGAAATCGAAACATGACCTCCTGGTTCATGAGTTGAGGCTCAACCATTGAGCCACACTGGCCGGACTCAAAATATATTTTAATATGTGCTTTTAACTTTCACATTAAAAAAAATGCCCTGTGAAAAATGGCCACTTATCCTGAAGATGTATTCACTTAAGACTCCCACTAGAGCCCTAACTGGTTTGGCTCAGTGGATAGAGCATCGGCCTGTGGACTGAAGGGTCCCAGGTTCGATTCCGGTCAAGGACATGTACCTTGGTTGTGGGCACATCCCCAGTAGGGGCCGTGCAGGAGGCAGCTGATTGATGTTTCTCTCTCATAGATGTTTCTAACTCTCTATCCCTCTCCCTTCCTCTCTGTAAAAAAATCAATAAAATATATTTTAAAAAATAAAATAAAATATATAAAAAAAGACTCCCACTAGAGTGGCCACGGGAACATTGCTCATGGATTTGTGGCAGAATGAGACTTGTCAATAGCTCGCTTAATAAATATAGATTAAAAGGATATCCAATATCTGCCTTAAACCCACAAAGGAATATACATTTGCAGCAAGAGATCAAGACTTGAATGAAGACAGCAGGAGACATCTTTAAAGAGAATTCCCTGTTGCAACTTGATGATGAAAATCAGTCTTAACTGTGCATTTAATTTCTTCTGTGGGTTCAAAGCACATCCCTAAAGTTTTATTCCAGGAAGGTGGATCATGATAGTTTTTTGCTATAAACCTTCTAATATTGGGTAGAGTTATTAAAAGATATTTTTGTGAATAAGCATTTTGCTTATTTTAAGAGTGGTATTATAAAAAACAAAAAAGAACCTGAAAAATTACCAACTTTGCAGAAACCCTTGGTAAAAACTTATTTGGGAAAATACATGGGATTCATAAGTACATAGCATTTATTTGTAAAAAACCTTTCTCATTCTAAAAAAGCACACATGTTTTCTTAGCAAAATTCTGTGCATTGAATAGGGAAAGGAATCTTTTTATGTAAAAAGGAAAGAAAAAGAAAGGTGAAAAAGGAAGAAAGGAAGGAAGGAAGAAGAAACAACAAAACTCCTTCCTTGATGAGGTAGCAGAGGCCTATTTAATGCAGGACAACATTTTAGAAGCACATGGCAGGTCCATAAAACTTGTGCAGTTTTTCTTTCCTTTCTTCTCATTGATTTTCCCTTTTGGCCTTCTCTGGGCCTTCCAAGACTGGCTTAACTTGTCAAATAAGCCATACTTTATGAGTGTTTACCTTTGATTCCACACACAGCCCCAGTCTCACACTGTCTATTTTTGCTTTCCCTTTATTACTCTCTAGCTCTAAACCAGAAATTCTCACACTTCACTATGCAGAAAGAGCAAATGAGAGTTTTAGCTAAAATTCAGATTCCTGGGGCTCTGGGGAAACCTAGGATTCTGATTCAGTGATTCTGTGTGAATCACTGAATCTGAGTTTTACCAAACACCACACGTATTTCTGTTGTAGGTGAGGTTGATGTTAGGTTATCCAATAAGATGTGACTTTTCATCGGGGTGGTTCCATTTTATTGAAAGAGGAATGAATCTTTAATTGTGGAACTATAGGCATCAGCCATCCTTGTGTCTAGAATTTCTATGAGGAGCACAGCTTCCTGAAAGATCCTGTTGTCAGGCCTGAAGTTCTTGCTTCTCCTGCTACTTCCCCTCCCCTGTAGCAGGGGAGTGTGGTGGAACCCCCGCAGGTCTAAAGAGATCATCCATCTCTGGTTTGAAATCCAAGGACTTGGAGAGACCACAACCCTCATTCTTTGGTAGACTACTTTCCAGCTTTGTTAGGTTTTTAAAATTTAAGGCAAACTGAAAAGTAATAAAAAAAAACCAAAACACCTGTACTCAGCACTTGCCTCACATATAAGAAATTACTTCTGTAACATGAATTGAGGGAATCAACTCCAGTTTCTAAAATGACTCCCCCACTACCTGTCAACGTACCTGAAATTCTGCCATTACAAACGACAGCAGCCTTTTGATCCTGGCAAACTGTTAGGCCTCAAAGCTAGCTATTACCATGCACATACTTCTGGGCCAATATCACCTTAAATTGGAGTCAGTAAGCATTTTGGTGATAGTCTCAGATGATTGAAACTAGGGGCCCCCCAAAATGGGGAGAGGGTTAGGAGAAAGGAGAGTTTTGCTGGAGCTGGCTATGCTCCCAGGTGAGAAGAAAGTCACCCTTTTCACCTTACTTATTCTAATCACTTGTACTGTAAGCAAATAAAAATTAAATTGAAGAGGGGAAAAAATACCCAACAAGTAAGAGTGGCTGTTTGGATAAATTCAAGACAAACAGAAATAATCCCTACAACATTGCTTATCAACCTTCCAAAACCTGACTATATTGAAGAGTGGAAATGTATTTTTATTTTGTATGTTTCTTTTTTTAAAAATATATTTTATTGATTTTTCACAGAGAGGAAGGGAAAGGGATAGAGAGTTAGAAACATCGATGAGAGAGAAACATCGATCAGCTGCCTCCTGCACACCCCCAACTGGGGATGTGACCGCAACCAAGGTACATGCCCTTGACCGAAATCGAACCTGGGACCTTTCAGTCCGCAGGCCGACGCTCCATCCACTGAGCCAAACCGGTTAGGGCTTTGTATGTTTCTTGACATCAATGTACAATAAAGTAACAGTAGACATATTTTCATGTGACATAGTACAGATTGAAATAAATTTAAAATGTCGCTTTAAATTATTGAAGGCTACTGAATTAGGTTTGAAATATTAGGTGAAAGTACTCAATATAATTTAAAATTCTGAAGGGATAAAGGGAAACTTTCAGGATAGAAGTATGTATTTATGTCATCAGTTGTATTAAATGATGCTGAAACTTTCTAAGACTCTGAAAAATGGTCTGCTTTTGAATAATCATAGAAATAACTTCTTTGAGGAGTCACAGATCAGCCTTCATTTTTGTCTTTATTCTCTTTCCCACTTATTTCTCCACTTACTTCAGTCAACAGATTCTGTACAAAAGTTAGCTCTGGCCTGTGTGCACACCTCATCTCTGAGCTGAGAACAAAATCGCCTCTAGGATGAGCTTGTCCTAGGGGCCCGAGGCTGCTGCTGGTGGCTCTGGAATCTTAGGACCTCAGCAAGTTAACTTTGGATGCCTTGATTTCCCCACTGATAAAGTGGAGATAACAATGCCCATTATGCAAAAAGAATTCGTAAGTTATTCATGGGGACTTTAATATGGTTTAAGGCCCTCTAGTATGCAGCAATGTTATAAGAAGAGGTGGGTTTTAACATTTACTGTGAGACAAGGGGAAGGGAAAGGAAAGTACCCCTCTCCAAAAAAAAAAAAAGTCAAAATTGAAATTTTCTATTAATGTCATTATCTTTGACTTTAGTGAAAATCATTTGAGTAGAATCTCCTCTTTTGATATTTAAACATTTTTTAAAAATAGGAAATTATATATATTTGATTTTATAGACAGGGAGAGAGAGAGCCAGAGAGTGACAGACAGAGAGAGAGAGAGACATATGAGAGAGAGACATGTGAGAGAGAGACATCGATCAGTTGCTTGCCTACATACAACCTGACCGAGCATCTGAACCAACAACTTGAGTATGTATGTTCCCCTACTGGAAATTGAACCAGGAGTGTACAGGAGGACACTCCAACCAATTGAGTCACACTGGCCAGGACTGTCTCATTTTTTACCTCCACTCTCCAGAACTTGTTTTACATGGAAACAAAAGTTGCTAAACTGTAAGATATGTTGAAAATGGCCAATTCTTATTCAAGGTATTAAGGCTGCAACAACCTGAACTATGTGTGTTGCATCTAATCACATGGGGGTCCCCCCCCATAGGACTATTTGGGGAGTTTGCTTTCTCATTATTGAGGCTCTGAGCTATGGCAATAATAAGTGCAAACAAGTGTTAACCTTGGATCCGTTTTCGGGTACTCTATCCAAACCAGCAAGTGTGTGCATTTTGCTTGGAGAACTGCACACTTTGCAGCAGGCATTTGCACATTTATATCCGTGCACGGCCTTAATGGGAAACATTTGAGTCTGGTTGCAGAGATTTGCTCAGTGTGAAATCTGTTCCTAACACAATGGTCAGATCGAAAGAAGTTTCGTTACATGGCTGGGCATTTCTTCTTTCTTTGGGTAATATAAAAGGTGAATGCAATACTTTCTAGTTTAAAGTTACCACAAAACTTCATAATCTTAACCTCAAAATCTACTCCTAAATTTATACAGAGAACCAGAGGCCTGGAGCTGGCTGCAACTGCTTGTTTGATCTTGGTTAAGTTCCAAAAAGCTAGGGAGAGTTCAAAGCAGGGCCAGGGGCAACTCCACACTTTAATCCACACTCCTTTTTTCCTTCCCTCTTTACTTGCCCTCTATGCTCTGGTATGAACTACAGTATATATACATTTCAATAACCCTGGACCCCATAGATTCTAGAACAATGAGGAAAGCGTCTTTCCTTATTGATACTGACAGGACCTTTGGTCAGAAAATGTCCCTCAACAGATGTTAGAGAATGTGGTCATAAACCAGAAAGATATGTGTTACAACTTTTAAGGCTGTTTTATTTCTACCTCTCTAAATTCTGCTGGATAAGGTGTAATTCTCCCCCCCTCCCGCCCCCCCCGCGCTGCGCTTTTTTTTTTTTTTTCCTGCAGAAACCCCTCTTGAGGGTTTAGGATAAAGGAAAAGTAGTTAGGGTTTTAGATAAGTTACAGACTTTGCTTTGCATTAGTCACTCTTTCCCCATCTCCCCAAAAAGAAATAAAGAGAGAACATAAAGAACAATTATGAAGCGATACCAGTAATAAAACAAGAATGCATTCTTTAAATTTGTTATTCAAGGTACTGTATTTGGAAATTGAATAATGCCATTTTGTTTTCAGTCTAAGCACTCTGGATGTTATTTTAGTCCAATCATATTGTTGCAAGAAGGTTTTAGGTTATTTTAACTCTGGCTAATGAATATATCCATTGATAGTAAAAATAATTGAATTGCACCCTGACATTGAGGGCCCAGAATTGTATTACTGCCTTAGTACTGACCTAGTTTGAAATTCACTTTCTATCAAATGGGCCACCCAGCATAAATGAATTTAGCTTAAAATTCCTAATGATGCCACCAGCATTGTTCATAAATAAATGAAACTGAAGTTTTAACATTGTATGGTAATGTCTTCTTCTTTCCCAAGAGGATTTATTCCCTGTAACATAAACCAAACAAGTATGATAAATAAACAATGAAAATGAGGAGTAAAACCGAACAGAAATTGTATTCTGACACAGGTGACATGACAGTGATGACAGTTGTGTGTGGCTTTGCTCCCAAGTCACCCCGAGCACAAGTGAGTTCTCTACTTGATGAGATAAACAGTCCCAATGTCCCACTTTTGCATTCACCAACCCCTCTGGCCTCTCCAGTTCTGAGTTTTGGCAAGAATGGGAAGGAGTGCTATTCTGTTCATATTTTTATTGCAGAGCTCCTGAACATTGCACACAAAAAATGTGCTTTTCCAAGTGGCCAGGACTTGGAGGAAAAGGAAAAAAGGAGTGTGGATTAAAGTGTGGAGTTGCCCCTGGCCCTGCTTTGAACTCTCCTTCATTGTTATGCCTACTCTCATTGTTATGTTCTCATGTTAATTGTTGACTATCCTGCACCCACCTAAGTATGTGTCTATTATTTTACTTTTTATCCAATCCCTGGTCAGTATAGCTCAGTTGGTTGACTGTCATCCCATACACCTAAGGTTGCCAATTTGATTCCCAGTTAGGGCACATGCAGGCTCAATCCCCAGTAGGAGGTATGCAGGAGGCAGCCGATCAATGTTTCTCTCTCTCTCTCTCCCTCTCTCTTTCTCTCTCCCTTCTTTTCTCTCTAAAAATCAATGCAAAAATCTTAAAAAAAAAATGAAGGTTAGGCTGACAATGTGAATGCAGGGTGTGGATGAAAGGGGCCACATGCTAACCTGAAAAGCTCAGGGAAGGCCCGCATGGTGGTTTTGCAAACTCAGAGACCTAAAGTAACCACAAAGGATGGTCTGAAATTAAGCTTTAACTAAAAGCAGTTATGGTGGGCAGTTATGTCTTAGGCCAGTATCTTTGCAGACAAGGTCAACCTTTACCTTAACTGAGCCTATCTGTCATTTTGCATCTATGATAACATATCCTTTAAATGTCTGGGTATCTAGTAACTTCCCTTTTTCTGGACCTCTTGGGGCACAACATAATATGCCTGGGTGCCAGGACAAATACCACAAATTCCTTCATTGTTATGTTCTCATGTTAATTGTTGACTATCCTGCACCCACCTAAGTATGTGTCTATTATTTTACTTTTTATCCAATCCCAGGGGTTTCCCTGCTTTGCTTTCTCCCGCTTCTCTAATCTATCACCAATGGATTTCATGTGACCCACCTACGTCCCCTCCTTTGATTGCAGTTTATAAAAATAGATGAAAACCCACCATTCTCTGAAGCATTATCCCAATCCGTTGAGATACTGCTTCCTGGCAATTGTCAACAGCTTGGCTCAAATAAACTCACAAAAATTCTTTACAGGTTTTAATGTTTTTACGTTAACAAGGGGAAAGTTTGAGTGTTATGGCAGATTGTATTTTCCAAGAGATAGATACATATGCATCCTCTGGAATATACAATATTGTTCTTTTTGCAATATGATGTTGACATTCCTCTATTGAGAAGGTATGTTCCCTTCCTTGGAACTTGGGGAAATCTTTGTAACTATCTCAACCGATAGAATGATGCAGTGGATGTGATACAATTTGATCTCTGGGCCTAGCTCGTAAAAGGCACTATGTCTTCTGTATGCCTTTTGCTCTTTCAGGATGCTCACCTTTGGAACCCAGAATCATGCAGTGAGGAAGTCCTGGCCACTTGGAGAAGCACATGCAGGTGTACCAATCCACAGTCTTAGCTAACAGGTGTTCCTAGGCTGGGGAAGGGTGGAAATAAGGGGGTAAAGGGCACATAAAGAAGAGGATAGAAGTGACTGCTCAGTAACTGACTCTAGGAATACTATCGCGTTTCCCATGTGTACTAGGCACTGCTCTGGAAGCTGGGATATGGCTGTGAACAAAGAAGACACAAATAGTCATGTTCTTAGCTCTTTCTGTAGACTCTTTAAATTTTACTTACTAGCCTTCTACAGCTGGGAGAACCAAGCTCAGATTTTACACAATCCTGACCAAATTTTGTAATTATAGTGAACATATTTCATGGGAATTAATTTGTTCTTTGAAATAGAGTTCCCCTTTGTTACAGACACATAAACAAAGCCTAGGGAAGTTGATGGTGATTCACCTTCATGTGACTATTGGAAATGGCACCTAAGTCATTTTTGTCCCTGTTTTACTTTTTCCATATGTCACCAGGGGTGTGCTCCATTGTAGATGGCAGTGTATGCCCAGTTAGTTACATGGCAGGCGTACCTGTCCAAAAAGCACTTAGGTGGGAAGATAAGAAGAATCCTGGGGAGGCCGGGGGATTGTCAGGAGGGGGCGGGGGAAGGAGACATATGTAATACTCTTTGTAATACTTTAAGCAATAAAAAAAAAAGAAGAATCCTGGCCAGATGAGGTGCCCCTCCTTTGTCCCACAGCCCCTCTGTGTGCATGTCTGCCTACTCTCATTGAATGGATGGTGTTTGAGGACAGGGACAGTGTGAGTCTTGGTTCTGTTTCCGCACAGGGCCTGCTAGAGTTCTAGGTCCAGTATAAGTGCTCCATGAATGTTTGGGAGTGATGAATGAAGAGGTGCTTGGGGGGCACCATCCCCTCCCTGACTCCATTCCCCTTCAGTACAGTGTGCTCCATTTTGTTGGCCACTGCTGCTTGGGAAACACAGAAATGCACTAGCTCGCTCCTCCTTCAAGGCAAGACTTGCTGACCAGCTGCAGGGAGTGCGGTCAGAAGGAAGCCTGCAGCTGTCCACTCCTTCAGAGTCTGCTGTTTCTGCAGAGAGCCACCTTGCCCACGGCCATGCCTTATCGGATCATTCTCAATCCTGTGACTGATGCAGGGAGGATATAAAGGTCTGGCCCTTTTGGCCCAATGGGGGCCAACTCAGATGGGTAATATTTACTCTAAAGCTCCCTGCCTGATTAGCTACAACTTTATTGAGCCCGCATCACACTTCAACTTTCCTCTCTGTCCATTCCCTCTTCCAGTCTTCCTTTCACAGGTGTTGGTCCTTAATAAACATTTTAGACACCAACTCCATCTCAGCATCTACTTCTGGGGAACCCAACCTGTAAGGCTCTTTACCTTTGCTTACTAGACTGTTCACCAAGGTAACTTACAGTGTTTATTTTGCTAAGGTTTTAAAATACTCATTTCTGATTATGAGAAGATTGACAACTCCAAATGAAGGCCAGGCGCAATATCATTGGAGTGCTCGCTTAGAAGGTAGTGCCTTTCTCATAGATGCTAAGTAATATATATGACTTATTTTCATGAAATCACTGCATCAATGGATAATGCACAGGTGCTGATTTTCTTTTTTCTTTAAATATATTTTATTGATTTTTTTACAGAGAGGAAGGGAGAGGGATAGAGAGTTAGAAACATCCATGAGAGAGAAACATTGATCAGCTGCCTTGAAGGAGACATATGTAATACTCTTTGTAATACTTTAAGCAATAAAAAAAAAAGAAGAATCCTGGCCAGATGAGGTGCCCCTCCTTTGTCCCACAGCCCCTCTGTGTGCATGTCTGCCTACTCTCATTGAATGGATGGTGTTTGAGGACAGGGACAGTGTGAGTCTTGGTTCTGTTTCCGCACAGGGCCTGCTAGAGTTCTAGGTCCAGTATAAGTGCTCCATGAATGTTTGGGAGTGATGAATGAAGAGGTGCTTGGGGGGCACCATCCCCTCCCTGACTCCATTCCCCTTCAGT
Organism: Myotis brandtii; assembly: GCF_000412655.1. Lineage (NCBI taxonomy): Eukaryota > Metazoa > Chordata > Mammalia > Chiroptera > Vespertilionidae > Myotis > Myotis brandtii. Next base: position 22,837 of record NW_005370080.1, read on the forward strand.
ACAGTGTGCTCCATTTTGTTGGCCACTGCTGCTTGGGAAACACAGAAATGCACTAGCTCGCTCCTCCTTCAAGGCAAGACTTGCTGACCAGCTGCAGGGAGTGCGGTCAGAAGGAAGCCTGCAGCTGTCCACTCCTTCAGAGTCTGCTGTTTCTGCAGAGAGCCACCTTGCCCACGGCCATGCCTTATCGGATCATTCTCAATCCTGTGACTGATGCAGGGAGGATATCAAGGTCTGGCCCTTTTGGCCCAATGGGGGCCAACTCAGATGGGTAATATTTACTCTAAAGCTCCCTGCCTGATTAGCTACAACTTTATTGAGCCCGCATCACACTTCAACTTTCCTCTCTGTCCATTCCCTCTTCCAGTCTTCCTTTCACAGGTGTTGGTCCTTAATAAACATTTTAGACACCAACTCCATCTCAGCATCTACTTCTGGGGAACCCAACCTGTAAGGCTCTTTACCTTTGCTTACTAGACTGTTCACCAAGGTAACTTACAGTGTTTATTTTGCTAAGGTTTTAAAATACTCATTTCTGATTATGAGAAGATTGACAACTCCAAATGAAGGCCAGGCGCAATATCATTGGAGTGCTCGCTTAGAAGGTAGTGCCTTTCTCATAGATGCTAAGTAATATATATGACTTATTTTCATGAAATCACTGCATCAATGGATAATGCACAGGTGCTGATTTTCTTTTTTCTTTAAATATATTTTATTGATTTTTTTACAGAGAGGAAGGGAGAGGGATAGAGAGTTAGAAACATCCATGAGAGAGAAACATTGATCAGCTGCCTTCTGCACGGCCCCTACTGGGGATGTGCCCGCAACCAAGGTACATGCCCTTGACTGGAATTGAACCTGGGACCCTTCAGTTCGCAGGCTGATGCTCTATCCACTGAGCCAAACCGGTTAGGGCAGATTTTCTTTTTTCTTGACCACTATTCTGCTGTTTCAGATCATCAAATGCAGTGGTTCTCAACCTTGGCTGCACATTAGAATCACCTGGGAATCTTTTTAAAATCCTGATTTCTGGGCCTCATCCTCCAGAAATTCTGTTTCTTTGTTATGGGGTGAGGCCACAACATTAGTAACAAAGAAACAGAATTTCTGGAGGATGAGGCCCAGAAATCAGGATTTTAAAAAGATTCCCAGGTGATTCTAATGTGCAGACAAAGTTGAGAACCACTGATCAAATGCCTTGAAGAGAAAAACTGCTTCAGCTGACAAGTATCAGATTCTCTTCTCTCTGGAATTTTGCCCCCTCAGGTGCTAGGTGCCTAGGTTCCTCTCTGGTGCCCTCAAGCTGGCTCTTCTCCCCCATCTCCATTTTCTCCCAGGTGCTCCTAAGGGGAGCACGGGTCTGTTACAAATCAATCTGCCACAGCTGGAGGCAGAGTCATCCAGGATCACCTTCCCTGGATGATTTGAAAAAGTAGATGTTATCTTTCAGCAAAGAAGAGAAAAATTAAAAGATTTTTAAAGATTAAAAAGGTTATTAGAGAAAAAAATAAGATTGGGTAGATTCTGGAATAGCATGTTGCTTTTTCAATAAGAATCGCGTTCTTTAATTCATCCTTAATTAGAAAAACATGACTTTCACTTACCCATAAACACATTTAAATTCTAATTCTTGCTGTATTAGTTTTTGTTTCCTTTTGTTAGCTTTAATTCAACCATTTTAATTACACTTAACCAAAAGGAAATTTATCATGTTAAATTTTTAAGAATTTAATAATTCATTTCTTTATCCTGAAAAAACTTTAAGTCTCCAGTTAACTCTAAATTATTTTACAGTAAAATGTAGGAGTATTTTTTTAATCCATAATTCAAATCAATGAGTAATTTGAAAAAATTTATTGTTGGCTTTAAATGCAGGTCAGATTTTGCTTGTTAATGGTTTATCTTCCTGACTATATTTTACTTAAACAAATATATTTAGTTTTAAATCTATCTTTATTGGCTAAACAACTTCCTTTTCACTGTGTGTGTCAGCATTTACATGTGCTTTTTAGACTGTATAAGTCTTTCATCAGTTATGTGACATTCCATGGTCTTCATAAGACACCCCACAACAATTAATTATGGTAATTGGAGTCCTTTGTAAATATTGATGTTTTCAGCTATGCATGCAGTTAAAATTTCTTCTCCTCCTTAGTGTTCATTGTGTTTGTTTCATATTCAAGGAATTTAAGAGACTCATCAGTCAGTGCCAAACCCCTGATGGCTAGTTGGTGAAGATCTCTACCATCAAGATGAATACGCAAAGAAAAATAAAACTACACACAAAGAGAAGCCACTCTGGACAGATTAGAGTAGAATTAAGTCTATTGATAAGCCTGCTAGAATGACCTTCCCCCAGGTGCCTGTTGGGTGTCAGTGCCTTGAGAAGGAATTGGAACAAGGGTGATTAAGTTAGTCCTTTCCCTTAAGAAGAGTCTCACTGCTACTGTCACAGGGGAACTGGTTATCTGGTCAGCCGAGGCAGTCTTGCTCAACTGGATCCAACTCTTTTAAGATCTTTATTTTTGAAGTCTAAAATACTATGGCTTTCTAACTTATAGTCAGTTTATGTCCAGTTTTCTCATTCACTCATTCATGCATTCATTGACATATTTCTCTTGGTAGGTGCTACCCAATTACCAATGCCCCTTTGCATCTTCCCTTTTAAGACCCTCCCTCTGCTCCCTCTTTCCTTCACCAGTCTAACATCCACTCACAAGTACCACATCAAATCCTTGGGCAAATGACTAATGATGAGTCAAGAAAGGAAAGGGAAGGTCACTCCAGAAACGACTTCACTCTGATTGCTCTTGGTTCTCCAGCCTCTGTTTCAATCGGTTGTTCAGGCCACAGTCTGAAAACAGAAAAACTCCCCAAGCTTTTCTGTTGAAAAACCCAGAATCATTATCTAATTTTTATTTGAAATGTAGATGAGTTTTACTTAAAGTCTTTAATGTATCCATACTCACCTTTAATATCTGTACTTGGCTTTGTCATACCATATACAAACAAATAAAGAGAAGTGAATAAATTAAGATAATTAGAGGAGAAAATGATTTTGTTCTTTATTTCTTTTTTCTTTTATTTTTTGAGAGAGAGATAGAGAGAGGAAGGGAGAGGGAGAGAGAGAAACAATGATTTGTTGTTCCACTTATTTATATTTATTTATGCATTCATTGGTTGATTCTTGTATGTGTCCTGACCAGGGATCGAACCTGCAACCTCTGTATTGGGATGACACTCTAACCAACTGCGCTACCCAGCCAGGGCAGTTCTTCATTTCTTCTTGCTATAAGCAGTAAAGAGCTTTAGAAAACTTTCAAGCGACTCTGTATTTCAGAGACAGGAGGGTAGGGAGATGTTATTGGACTATATCGTATCCTCCAGCAGGCCAAGGAGAAGAGAGACTTTGGTCATAAGGAACAGGTGGTGGTGATAGGATAGGAGGTCTAGGGCTAATCCTAGGACCATCAGAAGAAAATAAAAGGCTTGTGGAGTACCATCTGTATAGCTCACATGCACATGATCTAATTTAGTGTTTCCAAATGTCTTCCTTGAAACAGTAGTCCCAGGAGATGTTCTATAAGAAAAGGTGCCGGAGTTGAAATATGTTTGGGAAAAATTACATATCACATTCCTGTCTTGAAGAAGTCCTGTAAAATAAGTCAATTTAATCTGTCCGCTCTATCTCATTAGCAGGATTGCTATATCAAAGGATAGATGCATTTAAAATACTGGTAGACATTGCAAAGTAGCATATATTTATATGTTCATCAATGACTCAGCATTGTGACCCAGCATTTCTCATTTTGGTAATACCTATTAATATCCTATGAAAGTGGTATTCCAGAAAACATGGGTTTTGTAACTGGTCAATTTTTAATTCTTCCAATCTGTGTACAGTGTACACAACTGTCTTTTTTATATGGACGAGGAACCGAACTCAGAAACTTGACCACTTCTTGTGAGGTTGCCTCTCTTTCTTTACCTCCCACCCGCTGGGACCACCCCCTGCTTCACCCCAGGGCACAGATGCCAGCAGAGCCTGTACTTGGAGAAGCATCTACTCTTTTGCTGGGGGGTTATACTCTGGATTTTCCTGGAGAAGTGTTAAGTATATGATGGTTAGGTTTATATGGTTTTTTAAGCATGGTTTTTTTTTTTTTAATTTCTGGTAGATTGTAGGTTATTAGCTATTGTGGCTTCCCCCTGTGATTCCAACTGCCATATCCAGCAGGTTTTAAACAACAGTAATAATAGCCATCATTTATTGAACATCTACTGTATGCCAGGTACTTGAGAGACATTATTTATCACAACAATCCTGCAATAGAGATATACGTCTAAGAAGTCCTCATGTGCATTTGAGGCTGGGAGAGGTTGTTACTTGCTCAAGGTTACGTGGAACTATGATTCACTCAGTTTTGTCTGCCTTCTCTGAATCATAATGCCTTTATTTGAAAAGGCATTTTCAGCCCCAAGCAACAACTAATGTTTGAAACACACCTTGTTGCATAATTCGAGACTGTCCTCATCCCAAGTCTCATTGACAATGATTGGCTGCCTATCTCCAGATATGACTCTTTTGTGCTATTTGCCTATTTGATTAAGATCTATTTTGGTTTAAACAGAGTTAAACTATGAGATCACCTACAGTGAGATATCTCTTTACTCTTTCCCTCTCTTTGGTCTGTGCCTCTGTTCTTCTCTTACTTTGATTTTTCACAAGACTGGTGAGGTTTTGTATTCCCTCAGAATAAAGCACCTTTGCTGGCTGCCCTGTTGGACATCAAACAACAGACCTTGTGAATTAAATCAAGAGGGGAGGGAAAAATCAGTGATTCTCAATGTTTTTATCCTGCAACCCATCTCTTCCTACACCTTCCTTCTCCTTGTTACTTCCCTGTTCCCCTCAAATAAGCAGGTATTTCTTTGAAGAGGTGAGGGATAGGGAAGGATGATAAAGGCATAGAGAAGATCAGGTTTAGAAGGGGTGCAAGGGGAGGGGACATTCAGGCAAGGCACTGAATGGAAGTGAGAGGAAAGGTCTTTACATTGCAGAGGGGGTTTGGATGTGCAGCTAAAGCTCCAGCAGTGACCATGCAGATGCAGAGAAAGAGCAACACAAAGGGAAGGAGCCGGAGATCAGAAGGCTGGCAGGAGGAGCCTGCAGGAAAGGTAAGGCAGAGGAGCAAACAGGACCAGTTGGAGGCAGGTGACAGCACAGACATTTTGGAGAACAGAAGGGCATTCAGGGAGCAGAGCCAAGGCCACATAGGGTCGACGTTTTTTCTTTCTTTCTTTTTTTTTTTTTTTAAAGGATTAAGGATGAATCACTGTTTTCATAAGCATCAGTGCACACACCATATGTTAGGTGTTGCTAGAGTGGAAAACACGTTATGCTGACTTAGAACAGGCCCGACAGCCTTGCACTCCTCCCTGTCAGAGGCTTGGGAGAGAGCCCTGTGGGTTTAGATTCCCCCAGGGATGAAGTAATGCTTCTCAGGCATCTCTTGGTGCATGACCCTTACCCCTGCCCTCCTGTAAAGTGAAACCCAAACCAACAGAAACCCTGTAAACTGCCCTGACTGTTCACGGGTTAGAAGAGAAGCGGAGGTTCGCGGCACCACTAATGACAGATTCCATGGTAAAGGCTCAATAAACATTTGGTAATTAATTACAGAGAAAAGAGGAACAGGATACTAATTTAGGTCATAGACTTCTTTGAAAATCTGATGAAAGCTACGGACCTTCTTTCCCAGAAAAAAGCACATGTGCATGTACACACTCCGTTTTATTTATAATGTCAGGATGCTCACTAGAATCCTGAGGCCAAGGCCCGTGGGCTCCATGGACCCCTGGTAAGAAGCCCTGACTGTGAGTATATAAAATACTTTTGCATCTGTGAACTATTTTATCCAACCAAAACGCTGGGGGAGATGCTACCCATGTTGGACAGACGAGGAGACCTAGGTATAGAGGTGGGTGATTTGTCCCCATATCTGCTAAGAGGCAGTGTGGGGCTAAACTTAGCTTTCCTACCTGCAAGGCCAGACTTGTTCCATTTCCTGCAGAAAATTTGCAACCTGCTGTTAAGAGGACAGACTTTCTATTTTTATTTAGTTTCACTTTTTGGTAGTTATCAGGGCTTTTAGAAGGGGGGAAATTAGACTGTACTTCTTCATTCTTTGACTGAGTCAATAGCACATTTTCCAGTTCTCTCCTCTGCTATACTCAAAATAGAAGACAGGGAGAATAACTAGTGACTTTAAGATCCAGTGAGAAACTACCCATGATGAAAAATAATATTAATAGCAGCTATACATATTACAATTGCTGCATCTTCCCTGTGTCAGGAATCCTATTTATCATGGGGCCCATTTCTAATTGGATAACAAATATTAAGAGAGCAGAGTTAATAGAAACCCAATAATGCAATCCGGATATACCGTCCGTGCTGAGTCTTCTCACCAATGCCTGGGCCAGGCAACATTGCAGCCACTTGCCAGTCTGAAAACTCTTCTTGTCAAATAGGCCATTTGTCGCCTTCGGGGCTTAATAATGGAACCATGTATGTCAGTGACTGGTGAGTCATGGAAAATGAGTATGATACTGCATGGAAGTTTTATTTCATTAGATGATGAGCTACTGGGGATTTAGATATTGTTTTACTGGAATTTTAATAGGTTTTTTGGGGCTTTGTAATATCCCTATAATAACATACTGCATACACAAACCTCAAAAATTTGTGACTAGAATAGTACCTCTCAATATATCATGCACATAAAAATCACTCAGGATGCTTTTGAAAAACTCCTGGGCCAAGAAGCAAGTGTTGGTGAGAATCTGGAGAAAAGAGAACCCTCATATACCATTGGTGGAAATGTAAATTGGTGCAGCCACTTTGGAAAACAGTAGGGAGTTTCCTCAAAAAATTAAGAATAGAACTCCCAGATGATCCAGTTATTCCACTCTGGGAATTTATCTGAAGAAACCCAAAACACAAACTCAAAAAAATATATGTACCCCTATGTTCATTGCAGCATTATTTACAATAGCCAATATATGGAAACAACTTAAGTGTCCATTGATGGATGGATAAAGAAGATGTGGTACATATTTACAACGGAGTATTATTCAGCCATAAAAAATAATGAAATCTTACTATTTGTAACAACCTGGAAAGACCTTGAGTATATTATGCTAAGTGAGAGAAGTCAGATGGAGAGAGACAAATACCATATGATTTTACTCATATGTAAAATCTAAAACCAAACCAAACAAATAAACAAAATAAAAACGAACTCATAGATACAGACAACAGATTGGTGGTTACCAGAGGGAAAGAGGGTTGAGGGAATGGGGTCAACTGTATGATGAAAGATGGTGACTAGATTTTTGTTGGTGATCATGATGTAGTGCTTACAGATACTGAATTACAATGCTGTACATCTGCAATTTATATAATGTTTATATCAATTTTACCTCAATTAAAGAAAAAGAAAAAAAAAACCACCTCCTAGGCCCAAGCACTAGGCTAAATGCTTGATTCTATAGGCCAGGCATGAGGCTAGGGGTCTGAGGTCTGAGAAGCTTGTTGCAGGAAGTCTGAGGATGTGCTTTGAGAAACACTGACTAGAGGATTAGAGAGCATCTAGCCTGTACCTCTGGTATACAGATTCTCATACCATAAGTCCTGCTTTATTTCCCCTCTACCCACCCCCTGCCACACTCATCAAAGATGATGAGCTCCTTGAAGGCAGAGACAAATATGATGCCCATTTATCCTCTTGGATCTTGGCATAATTACTGGTTGTAGACGGAAAGAACAGGAATAGTAGTTGAAATGTCAGAGGATGAATATTAATATGTTGAGGTATTTCTACTTAACACCACAATCATGAAAAAGAAATCTTTATTTAACCAATAGAAATCCCCTACATCATAAAACCCTAAAATAAAGGAGTCTCAATTATTCACATTTTAGTGCTCAGGGTAATTCACTGCTTCCTACCCTTCACCCTACTTTCTGGATATACATCTTTGCTGCTTTGGAAAACAGCAACAGTATATAAGCAGGTACTTTGTATGTAGGTACTGATGCAGATAAAAGAACAAGAAGATTTGGTTCCTGCCCTCCAAGAAATTACAGTCTGGTATGGGAAATATGATGTGCACACCCACAGGGTTGTCTACAAAACAAGGCAGAGGCACTGAGCACCAGGAAGGGGAGGGGGCTGGTATCCAGGATGCCGGTTAGAATTGCCTGGGGATGGAAGAGGTCCTTCCAGCTTTGAGCCAAAGCAGGGATGTGAGTTTATAAACATTTTTTTCATTTTTTGTCACTCCAGTGATGTTTCTCCTTTTTCTGGTAACAGCACCTCCTTTTACTTTGGAGGACTCCCCATCTCTTCTGCATGTGGCCTAAGTGGTGTTGGCCTTTCTCTGGACAAGGAGTGGCATCCATTTAGACTAAGCAGACTCTGTTCCCTAAAATTTGGATCTTGAACCCAGATTTTCTGAGCTAGGAAACCACTGGACCTGATTAATCGATGGCGGGATTGTAAAAATGCTGCACTGGTGCGCCTGTGGCCGGGATCCAGGTGTCCACCCTTCATAGGGCCTGATTCTTTACTCTTTCCTTCTGTTCTTCTAGCAGATTTCTTGCTTATCAAGGTAATGAGAGTTACGATCTGTTGCTTGAAGCTGAGGAATCCTATCTAGTGGGTGCATAGAATGAGAAAGCAGATGTTTTATTTGGAGTACATGCACAGCCTGTGTTTGGCTGGGGTGCAATGTTCTGGTACAGAAAAAGATGGAGATAAGGCTGCATACACAAGGTGAGACAAGACTTGAACATAAATGCTTAGGGAGGAAATGGGTTCCTTGTTATTTGGAGGTATTCTGATATTAGCTAGAAGACCACTTGGTAGGATGTTACCTAGGAGATTCAAGAATTAGATAAAATAGCCCTAACCGGTTTGGCTCAGTGGATAGAGCGTCGGCCTGCGGACTGAAGGATCCCGGGTTCGATTCCGGTCAAGGGCATGTACCTTGGTTGCGGGCACATCCCCAGTGAGAGGTGTGCAGGAGGCAGCTGATCGATGTTTCTCTCTCATCGATGTTTCTTACTCTCTATCCCTCTCCCTTCCTCTCTGTAAAAAAATCAATAAAATATATTAAAAAAAAAGAATTAGATAAAATGACCTTGAAGTTCATCTTCAACCTGAAATTCTAAAACTCTTGCTAGTTATCTATTGGCAGTGACTAAGCCCCATAACTTATATGCTGCAACCCAGCACAGTCACAACACATAGTGATGAAGAATGAACAGATGTGAGTTGTCCCAGGACTGTCCGTGGTACCTTTAACAGGTACCTCAATTGTTATAGAATCTCAGCTCTAAACATGTAAACTACACCACAGGATTTGGCCAAGTACACATCTACTTGGAGAAATAGAATTTTGCTTTCCCTACACAAGGCAATAATTTGTAAGCCATATGCATTGCAATTGGCTTTTAAAGCAGCAATCACTGTAATAAAAAAATTTAACTTATGGGAAATTTCAACCATGTTTCTGCATAGTCCTTTCATTCCCAGTGGGGTTTGGCTGGGGCCTTGGGGAAGAAGGAAAATTTCATAGTCATAGTTATTTATAACCGAGCTGTTAGAGCATAGTCATGAATGAGGTTGGGGTGAGAAGCAGGAAATAACATGATGAATTTATGATTGATTTCAATGCCTTCAATTCCCAAAGAGTGTTTTAAAATATTTTTGTTTTTACTGGATATCAACTTACCTATCCACAAAGGTTGTTGTTGTGTGCTCCTGGACTGAGAAAGAAAAACTTTGCCAGAGCCTATTTTGGACCATTAAGGCTCCTAATGATGGGTTACATTTACACACTGCAATTTACAATCACCTGCCCAAGATGATCAGGAGCAAACAAATTTTTTTTGTTTATTTCAGCACATTGATGAGTACATACGCAAAAACTTAACATCTTAAGTTTCTGAGTCAAGATGGCCTGTCAAAGGCATAGCGTTTTGCTGTGTGCTAAAGGTGGCACCAAGTTAAAATTTGGTGGGATGTCTTACAAATGACATGGCTTCTTCTGGAACCTATTGAACATGTAAAAATGACACTAGTCAATATTTATTCAATGAACATTTATTGAGCACATATTTTATGCTGGATTGATAAATAAACATGGCCCCCTCTGTTGAACAACTTAATCCTGCTGGAGAGACCAATACATTAGGCAACTAATTATAAGTACAGGTGGTTAGAAATGCATATGTGGAGTCTGAGAAACAATTATTATTAATCATTCTTTTTGCTTAGTGCAAAGATGGGTGCTCTGATGATTTATAATAGGAACTGAAATTGTGTAGAATTCACAGAGAGGTAGGCAAGAGTATTGTAAACAGAAGGGATAATATGAGAAAAGGGTTGGAGGCAAAACCCTGTGTAACTTCTTTAGGGGATGATAGGTAATCTAGAGCCTTGCTACTCCAAGTATAGTCCCCAGAAAAGAGCATTGTCATCACCTGGGGATTTTGTTAAAAAGCAGGTCCTTATTTAGTACATCTGGGGAGGGACCTACGATTCTGCATTTCTTACAAGTTCCCAGATGATGCTGATGCCGATGGTTCACACACACATTCTAAATAACAAGGAATTAGAGCATCTGAGCAGGTGTTGTGGAATGACAGACCCAGACTGTGACCATTGTCCATGCTGAGAAATGTGGAGCTGATCCTACAGGCAATGCCTTTGGGGTGAGGACACCTGAGTTCTATTTTTACCTTTGTAATTCTCTCCCTTTATCCAGAGACATCATTTTCATAGGGCTGTTAATTATTGTCACTCACACAGAACTATTTTGAATTCCCTAGCTAAGAGGTATTATTGAATGGGCATGAATATGCTGGTGCTTAAGAGGTTGGAGAGAACTAAGAGAAACCCATGAAGTGTCAATATTCAAAGCAGATGGCCTGTGTCCTTGTACACTTGATACAGTGCCCAAACCTGCTGGAACAATTGTTCACTCAATTATTCAACCCTGTGCCTAACTCTATATGTAAGTACTGAGGCCTTGGAAGGCGGTTGGTGGTGAGATGGCAAGGAGGGGAAAGGGACCATTTTGACCTGCAGTTGAACCAGACTTGGAAAGCAGCTTCCTTTAACTTGATAACTCTGAGACAGAGCAAAAGAAAAAGCAGGATCTGGATTATACGTAGGATTTGAATAATTGTAGGACAGGAGTTCAATATAGGGGATTGATGAAGTGTCACTGAAATGTGGATAGATGAGGTATATAGTTATGGGCAAACCACAGTCTAAATGTGTACTTTCTGAGCAGTCTTCAGAGCACTACCAGAGGTCATCCAGGTAAGACCTAATGTGAACAAGACATGGCCCAACAGACCATTTCAGAAGAATAACAAAATGTTAGCTTGACCCCTACATGGCACAATTTACAATGGTAATAATACCTAGATAGATAAGAGTTTATTATTATTATTATTATTAATTATCATCATCTGGCTTTTAGCCTGACTAAGATGGAAAGGACCTGAAGTTTTCCAGAAAATGGGTTGCTAGCTAATGGGAAGAGAAATATAAAAGTGATTGGGATTCCCCTTACCCATCACTTCACTCACCCAAAATAGAACAGGAATAAAGGCTAAAATCTTTTACCTTATGAGAGGCCTCCCATTTATTTATTGGACCAGGTACTTTTCATATGATATTTTAGCAATTCTCGAACAGCCTAATGATCAGCTGCCATTACTAATATTCTACGATTAAATAAGTTGAGACTCAGAAAAGTAAAGTAACTTGGAAAGAAACTTTAATGAGAAGAATAAGTACCATCTTGAATCCCCATCCAGGTTTTTATCCCTGTAGGAAAAGGTTAGACTTGGTAGTGTCCGCAGTGTCTTAAATCCTAAGGAAGATGTGTTCAGCCCTCTAGGAATGGAGAATTCTTTGTTAGAGAAGCTTACACAAAAGGATTGGAAATGGCTCATTAAACTCTCATTAAAAATCTGGAAAATTTAAGCTGAATCAAAAATCTTGAGCCTTAAACTAAAGTCTTCCCTTTATTGGGATGGTTCTAAATAGATGTTTAGAGAAGAGTAAATTAAGCCCCTGTCACAGAGTATTCTATTTTATTTGGAAAAGGTTTGATGGTCCATTGGGAAGTGGTCCATAGGGGTGTGGTCCATAGGATTATAATCCTAAAGGTTATCTCTGGAGCTGGGAGAAGGCACAGATATAGTGTAGCCTGGTAAAGAAAAACAAATAAACCAACAGAAATAGCTACAGAGCAAATAGACTTGAGTTTTTAATTTTCACTTCTACCACTTAGTACCAAGTGAGCATGAACAAGTTATTTAAACTCTCTGAGAATCAATTTCCCCAGCTACAAAATGAGACTAATAATATCTACAGTTCATGGGGGATACATGAGACGATGTCTATGTAAAGACAGGGTGGGCAACCGTTTTGTGAGTGCTTGCCAAAACCACCAGCAAAATCTCTGACTCAAAATTCTTCTGCGTGCCAACCCTAATTTTTTGAGAACATATTACGCCTACTTGATATCTCTTAAGGTGTACGTATATGAAGAACCTTGAAGAAATAATAAAATTCATTCGAGCGACAAAAACACAGTATATGATGATGAAAAATACATTTATTTTTTAATGTATACATGTACACTGATAGTCC
>NW_005370080.1:35887-56974 GCF_000412655.1 Myotis brandtii
AAAAAAGTCGATATTAAGAAAAAAATTGTAAATGGAAGATTATAAGAGAGGGTTTCGCGTGCCAGCAAAAGTTACTGGCGTGCCATGTTTGGCATGCGTGCCAGGGGTTGCCCACCCCGGCCTAGCCTAATGTCTAGTTTCTCCCAGATGCCTAGAACATGGTGCTACAGTGAAAGATTATTTATCTAGGAGTTTAAACTTTGAAGTAGGAAACAATGAAATTATGATGTGGTTCTAAAAGGATTTTAAAAACAATCATCTATTAAAAAATAAAAGCTCTATAATAACTGAATGAAGAACCATTTGTTATAAACATTTGGTTAAGGCGATGGTGAAGTGATGGAAAATTGATCTATGAAATGCACACAGCAGATGATACACTGATGTCATGGAGACTCTGGCTACTTACATGAGAGCAGGTCCTTGCTGACTAATCTATTTTGATGGGTAACACCTGTTTTATATTATTATTATTTTTCACCCTCTCTCGAGGACATGCTTAAAGAGAGAAGGGAGAGAGAGAGAAACATTGATGTGAGAGAGCAACATCCATCAGTTGCCTTCTGTATGCATTCCAACTAGGGACTGAACCCGAAATCCAGGTATATACCCTGACCAGGAATCGAGCCTGCAACCTTTTGGTGCATAGGATCACACTCAACCAACAGCCATTCTGGCTGGGTGCGTAACAGCTGTTTTAAAGCTTTAAAGTACTAATGGGCAAGCATGAATAAGAAATGAATTTGCATTTGCTCCACAATATATGGATGCAGGAAATCTCACTTATTTAATTTTTCTAAATCAAATTACATTTGGCTTGTTGGCACTTACCTCCCAGGGCTGGTAATTTGACCAATACCAGTTGTCCAGGGTGAGCTTCTCCACATCCCTTGATTTGTATAAGACCTCTCTACCTGTTATGGACTGAATGTCTGTGTTTACCCAAAATTTATATGTTGCTATCCTAATCCTCAAGGTGTTGGTATTAGGAAGGTGGGGCTTTCATGAATATGATTACTATCCTTCTAAAACAGACCCCAGAATGCTCTCTTACCCCTTCTGTCATGTGAAGACACAGCAAGAAGAACCAGGAAGGGGACCCCACCAGAGACTGAATCTGCCAGCATCTTGATCTTGGATTTTCCAGCCACCAGAGCTATGAGAAATAAATTTCTGTTGTTTATACCCAGTCTATGGTATTCTGTTATAGCAGCCTACACAAAGACACTACTCAAAGTGTGGTCCTCAGCAGCTTGTTAGTAATACTAGAATCTTGGATCTCACCACAGACCTAATGAATTAGAATTTGCTTTTTTTTTCTTTATTAATCCTCACCTGAGGATATTTTTTCCATTGATTTTTAGAGAGAGAGAGAGTGGAAGGGAGGGGGAGAGACAGAGAGAGAAACATTGATGTGAGAGAGACACAACGATTAGTTGCCTCCCACACATGCCTGTTTAGGGCCGGGGATTGAGCCTACCACCTAGATACATGCCCTTGACTAGAATCGAACCCAGGACCCTTCAGTCTGTGGGCCGACGCTCTATCCACCGAGCAAAACCAGCCAGGGCTAGAATTTGCATTTTAACAAGAGACTCAGGCAATTCATATGCACATTATAGTTTGGGAGGTACTGGTGTAAGAGACTTGGAGGCCTATACAGTCCTGAAAACTTAAGGAGGGCCATTGGTCTTCAGATGTTCATGATGATTGCTGAAATAATTATTGTCCAGTCTTTTGAAGTTGATTAGGAGGTAGGCGTTTCCACTTCCTCTGTGCTTGTATTGCTCCATCAGTGGAACCTGCGTGGGCAGGTCCATGCTACTCTCAAAGCACCAGCATCCATTTCCCACCCTCTGGGAACCATCACACCCTAGACATTCAGGGCCAACAATCTCCTCCCACATCACTATTCCTGTTCCTAAGGAGGGAAGCGGGGAGGGAGTGCCCAGGTGGGGCCCTACACAGGCTGGTTTCTCAGCAACCTGCCAGACACTTTTTTTCTGCTGTGAAATGGGTCTCAGGTGTGGTTGGTTGGTGACTTCCCTTAATAGTGGTTCTCAACCTCTGGCCCTTTAAATACAGTTCCTCATGTTGTGACCCAACCATAAAATTATTTTCGTTGCTACTTCATAACTGTAATGTTGCTACTGTTATGAATTGTAATGTAAATATCTGATATGCAGGATGGTCTTAGGCGACCCCTGTGAAAGGGTCTTTCGACTGCCAAAGGGGTTGCGACCCATAGGTTGAGAACCACTGCCTTAGGAGGAAGGACACATGAACCAGAGCCAGAGGCTCCTCCACAACATGGGGAAACACTAGAGGAAGTCAGTCCCCACTCAGGTTCAAGCTGGACCAGCAAGGGGGTTTGGCTGTGTTTTGTCCTATGAAATAATCCAGATGTGGGTGGGCCACTAAAACTCTTTCTCAAGGCAATAAGTACTTCCTGAATCAACATTAAGACAGGCTCTCTAGCACAGGGTTTCAGTTCATTTGGATGCTCTTCCCCTCCCACAACAAAAAATTAAGAATTTCAGGACATTTTAATTATTGTGACATGGCAACAGAAAATTTGGAATTACGGTGATTCAGGAAATTCAAAATGTGAGACTTTTTTGGGGGGTAGGTAATTGATGTTTTGGGAAAAATAATTTGATTAGAACCCCTAATCCACTTTTATTGTAATTAAAAAGAACAAAACAGATGCTGTCACCATAGTATTTAACTGACTAAGCTTTTGGGAATTCATTTATTGTTACGAGGTAGCACATCTTAAAGAAAAGGAAAAAAAAATCACTAAAAGTTTAGCATGAAATAAGTTTCAAGATAAATATTCATTAAGTTCCAGGTTTTATTATATTTTTGCAAATAAAAGTAAGATCTTAAAAACCAGCTTGAGCCAGATCTCAGGTGAATTGTGCCTACATTTGCCCTGGTCTAATCTCTCCTGACCTTTTGTTCCTATAATTAGAATCATTGCCTACATCACTGTTAGCTAAGAGACCTAATATTTAGATACAGCTGTTTTAAAATTACTATTAAATTGGGTGCAGTCAGGTTCTCATGTGAGCTCACAAGTCTTCAGATCCAGGGTGAAGGCTGTTTCTCATTTAAACATTGTCAAACTAAGAAGGATGATTCGATTGCTTCTGAGTTTTGCATACGTCAGCATAGTAGAAGCTTAGTCATGCAAATCCCTATTACTTAGCATGTCCCTAGCCCAGAAATACAGAACTGTGTTTCCATATTTTATCTGTGTTTGTAGTTGAAAGCATGCCTTCTATTGTGCTTTTAAAGAACAGATGTCAGGACAATGTTTAAAGCACATAACCCAAGTATTGAAAAATGTTTTTTCTGCTTAAAAAAAAAAAAAAAGAATCCACAATAATGAATGCAGTCTGCCAGTTTGTATTTTCAAGGAATATTTTAACTGTTGAGGGACTTTCCAGCTCCTACCCTTTAAAAATTGCCATCAAACCGCCAAAGAAGGCCAAAGCCATCTTGAACTAACAGTCTCTTTTGTAGACTCACCAAGACAGCAATAGATGTCAGCTTTTCAAGGATTGAAACTCTCTTGAAATTTCAGGGCTCTGTGTCACGTTCTCATTTATTGAACCAACAACACATGAGGGAAGCAGTAATGGACACACTTTCTCTGAAGACCTAGATGGCGATGAACCAGAGGCACCCTAGTGCTCAGGAAAGATCAATTGTAGGGGCTGTGAGGGTTAGAGGAGAGATGAATGCAGAGGATGCACCACTTCTCTGGGGGAATGGTAGCTGCCTTGGCAGGAACTGAGTGAGTAATGGATGGGACAGATGGTCCAGGGTCAGGAATCAAGTTCGATTCTGTGTAGGGTGGTGATGAAGGGCACTCAGACAGGGCAACAAAGTGGTGGGCAGAGCATACCCAACAGGAGGGCATATAAAGGTCACAGCCTATTTGCTCATACCAACAACCATTGGCAGCCATTTGTCTGAATGTCATGTATGGTAAGATTGGGCCAGTTCCCAGTAAGGAAAGGTAAGGTTCTCCATCTTGTCTCACAAGGTAAGAGTTTGGGGGTGGAGGGAGATAACAGGCAGGTAACTGCAGTCAAAAGCATGGAGCTGGAATAGACTTTTGAGATTGACTAGGACAGTTTAAAAAGTAGGTTGTTAAATGTCCCAGGGCCTCAGCTCATCATCTGTAAATCAAAAGTTTTCATTAGAAGGGAATCATATTGCTAATGCAGCCGCAGGACCCAGAGTCAAACCCAGGCCACTCCACTCCACTATGTCCGCATTTTACCTCTCTTAAGACTATTTTGCAAATTAGTACTCACAGTAATAGGGGCCTGGAAGTCAGACAAGATGTGGTCTATACAGAAGCAATATTATAATGATTTTAGAAAGAGACTCTAAACTCTACTTTCCAATTTATCTGGGTAGTAAGTGGGTGTCAGGTGTGGGAGAAAAATTACAAGAAGGAGCAAACAGAAGTTTGGTGCTGGAACCAGGCACCTGTGCCCTTAATTATTCTTTGACAAGCAGTATCTGTGGATGAGGATATTAGTATGGAATTCCTCTGTCCAGAAAAATAATGTACCAAGGTCTTCGGGCACTTCTCACAGTTCTTTACAAACAACTTTTTTGTTTTGTTTCTGTTGGTAGTGGATTCATGCACATGATTTCAAGGGCATCCAAATGAATCACTGTCCTGGTAGAGATTTGTTTCAGGAGCAAGCTTCATAGGGGCAGGAGGTGTGCAGGGCCAGAAATGAATGGGCAGTGAGAAATGCACCTGGTCGGGCATCACGGCCATTTTTTTTTTTTTTTTTTCCTGTGATGTCTTCTCTAGACCATTCACTCATTCCTCAAGAATGTGTAAGATCCGCAGTCTCTGGAGCGCTTCCCAGCTCTACTGCAAGTGATGGGGCATTCAAGGTACATCCCTGCCCTTAAGAAACTTATGCTCTATAGAGAATCCAAAACATGCATTTGAAGTACTTGGGAGATAATTACAAGGTAGCTCACAATTTCTCCTCCTTTGAAGTAAAAGATCAAAGGGGCTGTGTTACAGTGGGCCATCATGTTGGAGCCTGTATGGATTGCCCAAGTGCTCCGGAGGCATTTAGACTGGAGGTGAAGAGGGGCCAGGACTAGGTTTTAGTGACTCGACTTTCCCACTTCCTCCCCTGGGTCTGTTTCCTCAGCATGAGCCTGGGAATTAGAGTTCTGGCTCTGACTCACCAGGATGTTGTAAAGATGGGGAGACATGGTCTGTCCTGCACTTTCCGCCCTTTGACAGAAGGCTCTTCTAGAGATGAATAGAGGGTGTTAGTGCTGAAGATAGCAGTTTCGATTTGCATTTCCGTGTGCTAGACAACCTAATCCACCCTGTCTAAACATGGAAATCCCATAACTCTGCCCGACTCATCACTCCATTAATCCACTTAACCCCTGGCCAATGTATAATCTAAATATTTAATCTTGTCTATTTGTTATCTGTGTTTATTCCATGTTAATTCATGGTCTGAATCTCTCTCTGTTTATCCGCATTGGTGGAATCTAACTTCAGCTAGGAGTATTGCAAGGAGGGGAGGGAGAGTGTCTTATCTATTTCTTCCTTTCCTGGCACCTAGTGCTGAACTTGGGCACATAGTAGGTGTTTATCAATTGTTTGATATTAAAGGGCAAGAAGCTTTCAGGGCAATTGTTCTTTTCTTTTCTTTTTCTCTCTTTCTTTTTTTTGTCATCTGCAAAGGGATCTTTTATTATTGCCATGGAAGAATCTTACAGTTTCAAATGCTCACCATAGTGCCTGGCACTTAGTGAGTATGCAGTGAGAAAGTTGGATGAATGATCTTTGGTCCTACTATGGGAGCAGTAGAATATAAAAATGGAGGACTGCTCTAGAAGGCAGGAGACTTGGAATCTGTTTTTGGTTTTACAGTAAGCTGGTATATGAAGTTGGTCAAGTCCTTCAAAGCCTCTAGGCATCAAGTTTTCTTATCTGTCACATGGACAGATGACATTTGGTGAACTTGGAACTGCTTTGACTCTAATGCCTTCCTAGGAGCATGTCTGGGAGTCATGGTATAAAGATAGGAGTCACGAGGAGTCACCAATTGTTGGAATGAGCATTTCTTCCCCTTATTGGCACTCAGGGATCAGGGGACTGGGCAGGAAAACGGGGTGCATGTTCTGTTCTAAGCCTCCTACTCACTGTCTGTCCTTCACAGTCTGGGCTCAGGACTCCAGACATCTGCTCATTCCATCTGTATCAGGTAATGTTTATCCATTGCCCCTGGATGCCTGAGCCTGGAGTCACCTGGGGGAGGCCATGTGCAGAGGGGGCTGGAATGGGTCTTGATTACACCAAAGCTTCCATGTGGACTGTGGGAGGTAGAAGGAGAATGAAGGAGATCCTAATTTATTGCTCAGTCATGTTTATTTTCACTCTGGGCTGGTTCAGGGCATTTTTCTTAATGTATTAGGGTCACAATTTTACCAACTTTAAGGATGCTTGAAAGCAGTGAGTGAGTGAGAGAGAGAGAGAGAGAGAGAGGAAAAGAGAGAGGTATTCTTATTTTCTTACTTATTTTTTTTTTTACTTTTTTTTTTTTTTACTTATTTTCTTATATTTTTCCAGGACAATTTTTTTATTTTTTAAATAATTAGCCCTTCTAGCTAAATTGATTTCCTTCTCACAGATCACTACACCCGTCACCATCTAATCATGATTAGTTTAATTTGTCTAGAGAAAAAATTAGGAACTGATGTAGCTATTTTTTTCCCCCCTTTGGTGCCCTTGACCGGATTCACACCCAGGACCCTTCGGTCCGCAGGCAGGCTGACGCTCTATCCACTGAGCTAGGGCTGACGTAGCTATTTTTTTTATTTCTATTTTTTTAAATTGTCTTTTTGATGTAGCTATTTTTAAAAGGCTTCCTCTCTCTGGCCAGTATGGCTCAGTTGGTTAAGCGTCGTCTATGCACCAAAAGGTTGCTGGTTCAATTCCCAGTGAAGGCATAGGCCCAGGTTGTGGGCTGGATTCCTGGTCAGGGCACATGTGGGAGGCAACTGATCAATGTTTCTCTGTTACATAGGTGTGTTTTTTTTTTCTCTCTCTCTCTCCCACTCCCTTCCTCCCTCTCCAAATATCAGTAAAAATATTAAAAAAATAAAAAGCTTCCTTTTTTTTTCCCCTCCAGGAATCTACATGACTGGGTCCTTAAGAATAATAGCACTACCTACTATTTATTAAGCACTGCACCAGGCCTCGTGTCAAGTAGTTTACATAACTTGAAATGGGAAATATCTCCATTTTACAGATGAGGAAATTAAGGTTCAGAGAAGTTAATTGGGATTAAAACAGGTTTGCTGGATTTGTTTCTCTCCTGAAAATTGAGTCCTCAGAAAATGGGATTTAAAGCATATTTTGTAGAGCCAAAGGCAGAGTGAAATGTGCCTGAGCTGAGAGAGGCAAAATTGGCAGGCAAATTAGGGCTCTGTGCTCTTAGGAACAAAGGCAGCAAAATGGAGGAGAAGGCTGCCTGCAAAGAAGGGGAATTAACGCTTCACTCTCCTTCCCTCCGATGCCTAGTGATTACTAGAGTCAACTCAGGTTTTGGCAAACAATTGTTATTACTGTTGCTGCCTTTTGCATCTTTCAACGTTGGAAAACTTACCCTCTGGGTGCAACTTTTGATAGTGTTTTAGTTCATTTACCCACAATGTTAGACCCTGTGTTAGGGACGGTAATTGCAAAGATGAATAAGGTGTACTCCTTATCATCCAGCGGTTCACAGTTTAGTTCCTCAAGGTTTTTCAGCACCTGGCTGAATTGAGAACAAGGTGCCCAGTCATGGATGTGTGGTCCCCTGGTCCTAAGTGAATCTTAAGCTACATGAGAACCATAGTCCAGTTCTCTTCCTAAGCACAGAGTTCTGCAATGACCCCCGTGAACTAAGTGAGTGATTTCAAGTGGTCTGCCCAGTGCAAACTCCTCAGAGGCACCAGTGGGGTTACTGCAGAGCAATGATTAACTTTCTGAATATGTGTCCCATTCAGTGGTCATTTAATAGTAACTTGTTCTGACAGCCCATGACAATGTTTTCTGTGTTAAATTTATGCTCTTGCAGAAAGAACAATGTCTGCCAAACTATCAAGGCATTGCCAGGGTGGTACTTACTTTTAAAAATCACGTTTTGATGGTCACGGAAAAGATGTCAAAGTTTTCTAAGTCTTGAACTGTTTTCCTGATTTTTTTTGTTACTGATCTTTTCCATCTGACTCCTTGGAAATAGCAAAAGGAGGAAAAGGATGTTAGGATAGCAATTTTAGGGTGATAGAGATGTGGCTACATGTAAAGCCAGTGAACATATGGGCTCTTAAATTAGAAATGATTCCGAAACATTGGCCAAAATATTTCCTGTTATTTGTAGTAGTATGCTTTATTTTTCAAAGTTGAATTTTATCAAGAAAGGTGAAGATTGCCCTAACCCGTTTGGCTCAGTGGATAGAGCGTCGGCCTGAGGACTCAAAGGGCCCAGGTTTGATTCCGGTCAAGGGCATGTACCTTGGTTGTGGGCACATACCCAGTAGGGGGTGTGCAGGAGGCAGCTGATCGATGTTTCTCTCTCATCAATGTTTCTAACTCTCTATTCCTCTCCCTTCCTCTTTGTAAAAAAATCAATAAAATATATTAAAAAAAAAGAAAGGTAAAGATGATTTAACTTTTGGTTAAAGAACATATGATAGTGTTTCATTATCCCTATATATAAACTTGTAGAGAATGGTTTACTATGGTGGTATTAAAAACTATGGGTGGTTCTGCCTGGCCGGTGTGGCTCAGTGGTTGAGCATTGACCCAGGAACCAAGAGGTCACCGGTTTGATACCCAGTCAGGGCACATGCCCAAGTTGAGGGCTCAATCCCCCGTGTGGGGGCTGCAGGAGGCAGCTGATCCATGGTGTTTCTCTCTCATCAATGTTTCCCTCTATCCCTCTCCCTTCCTCTCTCTAAAAATAAATGAAAACATATTTA
Source organism: Myotis brandtii (assembly GCF_000412655.1). NCBI lineage: Eukaryota > Metazoa > Chordata > Mammalia > Chiroptera > Vespertilionidae > Myotis > Myotis brandtii. The sequence goes on from NW_005370080.1 coordinate 44,921, forward strand.
AAACAAAACAAAACAAAACTGGTTCTACAATGGGAATAAAAAAACAAAGGGGACAACTGTAATACTTTTAACAATAAAGGTAAATTAAAAAAATAAAATAAAAACTTGTTCTAAGATATTGGTGGGAAATTTATTTGGACTAGATTTAGATGTTTATTTCGATTTTGTGTCTATGGGGATAGTTCTGAGGGACACTTGGCCAAAGGAAACTGACCTATATTTCTTCCTGCAGAGACTCCTCCGCAACAACAGGGCACGTGACCTAATGAGAGCGGGGACTTGCTATGTGCCAGACATGGTAGGTTCTTGAGAAATTATTAAATAATTGTTTGGTTGAATGACACATTTTCCCCCTCCCTCTGTCCATTGATGAGAGCAGGTCTAGGTAGAGGTTATTTTCTGTGAATAACAGTCTCACTGTACTTTTGAAAGCTCGGGCCCTATTCCCCTCCCCCCCTCCTTTTTTCTTTTTTATGTTCTTTCTTTGAAGTGCAGAAAGAATTTTTTTTTAAATTACATTTTACACTCAATATTATTTTGTATTAGTGTCAGGTATACAACATAGTGGTTAGACAATCATATACTTATCTCTGGGCTTATTTAAAGATGGCTGAATCTCACTCTGGGAAACAAAAATGTGCAGGTACATGTCAAAGCTTGTAACTTTGGTATACCCATACACCCAGTAATTTTGCCTCTAGAATTTATCTTAAGAATAAATTGTGCCCTGGCCCGTGTAGCTCAGGTTGAGTGTCGTCCCTAGCACCAAAAGATCGCTGGTTCGATTCCCAGTCAGGGCACACACCCAGGTTGCAGGGTTTAATCCCTGGGCTGGGTACATGCAGGAGGCAACCAATTGATGTTTCTCTCTTACATCAATGTCTCTCTCACTCTCCCTTCCTCCTTCTAAAAATCAATTAAATTAAAAAAAAGAAAACAGCATGAAAAAACATTTAATGAGAGTCTCCTTTTAAATGAAAGCTCAAACAACTTTATAGTATCCACCTGCAGCTAAATTTGCTTGTAACTCAAGTGGTGTAACATGTGGAGGGAAGCTGTTTGACCTTGGGGGCTCTATCTTTTCTAAAATCCAGAGTTAAGTGTTGATTTAAAACAAAAATGTTACCTAGAAACAATTTTTCCTGCTTACATTTCTGGAAAGCACCCAGGAATGAACTCAGCTCCAATCAGGCAGGCAAATGGGCACGCACAGCAACTCTCATGATTTTATCAAGTGCAAATGTGATGTATGTAATATGACAAATGCTAACGGGGAGGTGCAGAAGAAACTTTGTTGTAACAAATGTGCTATTTAATTCCTTTATCTTCAAGGCATGAAATAGCAATCTTCCCAAGCATTTCTAAACAGAGAGCTTTTCCCGAGTCTACTATGTGATTCTGATGTTAGGTTTCCATGAAAAAATATTTTAGCAAGTGTCAACTGCTAAGCTAGCATTAATGGAACCTCTGACCTCTTTTGTTTCTCTCAGTGGGGGCTGCTGGGGGTGATTATACCCCATGCCCACACATCACTCTGGCTGAGATTGGTTGTGGTTATTGATTAGCTAGCTGGACTAGAAGAATAATGGGCTGTGCACTGATGAACAGCTAATATTTTTGCAGCACTTGTGCTTTCACGTAGATTATTACACACAATCCTTTTTTCCAGCCTTATGAATATTACTATTTAGAACTGAAAAAGGTGACTTAGCCCTATATGGAAACCTATAAGTGACATAGCTGAGATTTGAACCCAAGTCTCTGACACCAAATCCTATTCTTTCCCACAACTTTCTGCTGGTTAGAGTCTCATTAGGGACAAAGTGCTACATAATACTTGGTCAGCAATTTCCTGGATTAAGTTGATGTATTAGTTTTATAGGTTAAACAATAATCTAATAGAGATTTATTTTACATTATATATTTTTAAATATTTTAGATGTTTTTCAAATATTTATTTCTCTTTTTTCTTGTTTGCTCAGTCCCTCCACCCCCCTCAAATATTTATTCTACACTAGCTCTAAAGATAAATATTATGTGATATTACTTTACAACATGAACAAAGTTTTTAATTTATAGCATTCCTAAAAATAATTGCAAACATTCTCACTGGAGTGAACTTCTAATTCCTTTTGCAACTTGAGAATCTGAAATTGGATAAATAGTTAAGATTCTAATGGCAGACAATGGAAATAGAAAACATGACCTTGAGTACCTAATTCTGTGTGAACAATTATCTTTTGGCAGACTTACAATAGATTTTCTGTGATGAGCGAATCAGTTTGGATGCAGATTTAGCAAGTGGCAAGTTAGGGGTTACACTTGGAGTTCTTGAGAAAATTTGACATCATTAACATTAACATCCTTTTATGAAATGGATGCCCTTAGGGAATGGACGCATATTATCTTACTACTCTCAAAATTACCTTTGAGGGTTAGGCATTCCATTTGTATCACTTATTGCCATCATTATGACTAATGACAGTGTTAAGGAGAAACTGAGGCCCTGCACTCAGATGAGGTATCTGGGGCCACAAAGGTAGAGAAGGCTCTTGGCACATCCTCTGTATGAGGGTGGGTAGGCCCTAGATGGGCGATAACTTAAGCACTTAAGTCTTAGGAGTCAAAGACAGACTAGAGTAATGGCCCTCAAATTTTATGAGGGTGAGGACCCCTTGTTAATATGAAAGAATTTAATGAGCCTTGTGTGATAATTGTTATACTTTTAATTATCTTGTTGCTGGAAACTACTGGGTATAAGCATGAATTTGCAACCTTGTGATTACCTCCTGGGAACAGTGGCCTACAGGGTAGGAAGGAGCCACTGAAGAGGAGCAAGGAACCCGGAAGTTTGGGGGCCTTACCTGGACATTAACACTTCAAAATTCTTGCTTTCAATGGCCTCTCTTTGCTTTTCCTATACTCTTTGCTCTGAGAGTCTGGGATTAGGACTATTAGAGTGAGTTTTCTAAGCAAATCTCCTATTTTGTGCGTCTGAAGCTAACCTCCAAGCAAACTCCAGTGGGTCCATCACACTAAATATTCTTGTTCTTGGTTTAGTTCCTGGTGAGACACTTTTTTGCTCAATCTTCCCCTGCCCTAATTCTCTACCCTGCCTCCCTGGCCCCTGCCAGAACTGTCTGCCTGCTATCTATGAGTCTGTCTCTATTTTGCTTGTTAGTTCATTAAATTCCATATATGAATGAAATCATATGGTACTTGTCTTTCTCTGACTGACTTATTTCATTTAGCATAATGTTCTCTAGGTCCATCCATGCTGTCACAAAGGATACAATTTTCTGCCTTTTTATGGCCGAGTAGTATTCCATTGTGTAAATGTACCACAGCTGTTTTATCCACTTATCTGCTGATGGACACTTCGGCTGCTTCCAAATCTTGGCTATTGTAAATAATGCTGCAATGAACATTGGGGTGCCTATGCTCTTTTGAATCAGTGTTTGGGGTTTCTTCAGATAAATCCCCAGAAGTGGAATCACTGGGTAGTCCAGGAAATTGCTCACCAAATATTATGTAGTACTTTGAGGTAACGCCATAATGCTTTCCAAAGTGATTGCACTAATCTGTATTCCCACCAACACTGCACAAGGGTTATGTTTTCTCCACATCCTCTCCAGCATTTGTTGTTTCTTGATTTATTGATAATAGCCATTTTGACAGGTGTGAGGGAGACACTGTTAATGATGAACTTGACTCCGTTGTATTAGTGAACACTGAGGTAATTGTTAGGAATCTTGCCAAGTTATCTTTTGATATAAATTATGCAGAAATATAAATTAGTTTCCAGACCTGGTGACAAATTCTTCCCCCCCTCTTACCTTGTTTTCTAAATTCCCCAAACCATGTGTAGTATATTTGTATAATAAAAATAAATATTGCCCTGGCCTGGTAGCTCAGTTGGTTAGAGCGTCGTCCCGATATGCCAAGCTTGCAGGTTCGATCCCCAGTCAGGGCACGTAAAAGAATCAAACAATGAATGCATAAATAAGTGGAACAACGAATCTCTCTCTCTCTCTCCCTCTCTCAAATCAATGAATAAAAAAAATAAAAAAAATAAAAATGAATTTTAAAGTATATCAACTTTAATTTCTCTACTTGGAAATCCATTTACTTTTCTTTCTTTCTGCCATTCTACTCCTTGCTGACTAATAGAAGCAAGCATGCTACTAATTATGTTGCTTGTGTAAGACCACAGTGGCCTGGAGGACTGTGTGCCCTTAGGGAATGCTTGCATCTAATGGGATAAGACTGGAGAACATGTTTGTGGGTTGGTGGATGTTTTGGAAACTGTCTACCAAACTGATCTGGACTGTGTATAAGAACAATAATTTTCCAGGCAGGGCTTTTTGTTGTTATTTTTATTGTCAAGCTCAGCGGTGGCTCAGCATGAGCTCTGCCATGATAAGAGTAGTTGGCAATTGGGATAGAATAGGGGATACGTCACCTCTGCTATCCTGGCTCTGTGGGAGGTTGAGGGTTTGTGGGGCACTAACATGTTAATCAGAAGCGAAATTTCGCCCATGTGATATAGATACTCTACCGGAGCTAGACTGGTTTCTCTCTCTTTGAAGGATAAATTAAGCTGTTTATTCTTCTGCTGTTTATTAGCTCTGCCTGACCTGATTTCCATCACCCAGAACATGGAAACTTGGTGTCTTAAGTTCTCTGGCTGAGGAGTCACCATGTCCTGAAATAAACATTGTTTCACACGAGTCTCATTGTGTTTGATTTATAGCACTTCAGAGCAGAGCACTGAGGGAGGGAGAAAGAAATGCCAGTGAGTTTACTCTATAGGCCAACTTCTGGGTTTTCCAGACAGGTCATGGATTTGATTGTCCAGCTGTCCAGTTTCTTTAGGAAAAATACTTCTAATCTCAAGAGAAGGCTTCCAAATATCTGACACTAGTATCTAACCTGAGTCATAACTGCTATTCACTGACATAACTAACCTGAGTGTGTCTGTAGGTCGCAGTGGCTGGTGAATATAGAGGAAATCCTGCCAGTTCAGCTTACTTGCCTCACAGCCAAGGTTACCACTTCATCTGTAGGACACCAGGAGGTAGCAACTTGAAGATCCCTTGGGCCATTGCAATTCCCCACACTCCTCAGCCTCTGGATTTGTCCAGAGAATATGGTGCACTCGTGGGAAGGCGTGATGGTTTAGTGGTTAAAGGCACAGCCCTGTTTTAGTCCCAGCTCTGTTACTTACTAGCTCTGTGAACTTGAGCAGTTCACTCTCTCTCTCTGTGCTTCTTTCCTTACCTGTTGTTGAACACTGTCTCCTACAGTTCCAGGTTCCCAGCGATCCTTTCTGTCTCACCAGTCGAGAAATGACCTTTCCTTTCCCTTTGTTTTCTTTAAAGAGCCCCACAGCAGAGTGGCCAGGGTTCAGATGGTGAGCGGTCTTAGCTTTTGCCCCTCTAGGTCAGCATTGTCCAGCATGGTAGCCACCAGCCACAGGAGGCTACTGAGCACTTAAAATGATGCTAGCTGCCCTGAGATGCGCCGTAAGTGTAAAATAAATGTTGGAATGTCAAGACAAAGTATGAGAGAAATAATGTAAAATATCTTATCAATAGTCATGTTGACTTCATGTTGAAATGATAGGTTTGTTTTAAATATGTTGGGGCAAAGAAAATATATTTTAAAAATTAATTTCCCCTATTTCTTAAAAAATTTTTTAATGTGGCTACTAGAAAAAAATATTGTGGTGGTAAAATATACATAAGATAAAATTTACAATGTTAACCATTTTTGGGTGTACAGTTCAATGGCATTAAGTCCATTCACATTGTTGTGCACCCATCATCTTTATCTCCACAAGTTTTTCATTTTCCAAACTGAAACTTTGTACCAATTAAACACGAACACCCCATTTCCTTCTCCTAGTCCCTGGTAACCACTATTCTACTTTCCATCTTCATGAATTTGACTATTCTAGGCATCTCATATAAGTGGAATCATACAATACATTTGTCTTTTTGGGTCTGACTTATTGCTTAGCATACTGTCTTCAAGGTTCCTCTACGTTGTAGCATGTGTCAGAATTTCCTTCCTTTTTAAGGCTGAATGATATTTGTGTGTGTGCGTGTGTGTGTGTGTGTGTGTGTGTACACCACATTTTGTTTTTCCATGGCCATTGGGTTGTTTCCACCTTTTGGCTATTGTGAGTAATGTAGACAAATTTAAATTTCCTATATGGCATGTTTTGTATTCCTATTGGGCAGTGCTATACAAGCATGTGTATAAATTGCCAAAGGTTGGCACTGGGTGGCTTCCAATAAGGGCTTGGAAACACTGCCTTAGTTGGCTCCTCAGGCCGCTGCTGATCCAGTTGTCAGCCACTTGTCTTCCTTGCTCCCTGGCTCCTGCCGTTCTCCCCGCGGTGCTTCTCTTAGGCCCCTTCCTTATGTTTGCCTTTGCCTGCCCCCAACTTTGGTTTCTGTGGAAATTCTTTAGAAACCTTGGATCTCAAGATAAGTAACTGCAAGTCCATGGATTGGGGTGGAAAGCAGGTGAGAAGGGTTTTATCTTGAAATCCTGGCCTTGGCTCTGACATGGCTGAGGCAGGGCTGTCTCTGGCTGTGAGGTAGGGAGGGCAGAGGCATACTCGTGGATAAGGATTCACAGTGGAGGCTGGGGACTCTCTCATGGGTGTGCCGCTGGGACACAAAGCTGGGTATTTGATGGCTGTGAGGTAGGGAGGGCATAGGCATACTCCATTTGTGGATAAGGATTCACAGTGGAGGCTGGGGACTCTTTCATGGGTGTGCCGCTGGGACACAAAGCTGGGTATTTGGAGTCTAGAATTAGAGTAAGATACCTGTTAGATAGCAATTCAACCACAGGAACTTACCATTTTATTATTTTTCTTACATAAATCAGTGTTACTTGGGGCTAAGGTTCTTTGGTTTTTGAAAATGCTTCATAGCCCACTTTGGTCACAATGAAATGTGGTCAGAACTATGTGGGGGCTCAACATCATTTCTAATTGTTGTGAGGATGAGGACTGACATAGTGGGTCAGCTTGACAAGACCTTTTTTATTTCAAGGACTTTTAGCAAGTAAACGTACATTGCCCTTCTCTCCCTGAAAACATTTCTCATATGAATGAAGTCTGACCTAAATATACCTCTCTTTTACTATGTAAGTATTTCTCTCTCTCTCTCTTTTTTTAATGCTTCAAATATTTTTGTTTGCCCAACATCAGTAAACAATTTGGGCATGCACTCTCAATATCTGTATATCTATGCGTTCTACTCTCAAATTGAATAAGCTACCAGTCAGATTAATTTCATTATTTTTACAAATTAAAGTAGAATAAATACAATGGAAGTCTTACTGTTGCTTTCCTGGGCCTCTGTGGATCACCTCATCTCGCACACATTCTGGGCTGCAGGTACCTCACTCTGGAGTCGGCAACCTGCTTTTTAAAGTGGGAGAAGGCAAAATCCCAAGAGTGTAAGCAATTTGTTCTGCTCTGATTAGTGGTGGGGCAGAATTATTACCAGCTGAAACTATCAGTTTACTTAAACCAAAACCTACGACAGTATCAGAAGTACTGTAAATATTGTATAAGAATTATCCAGAGCTGGGGCTTTTTTCCAGATGAGTATTACACTGGCAAAGTGACAAGATGTTGAAAACATACATTGTTTTCATTATATTTCTCAATGTATACACTCATTTACTATCATTAATAATCATCACGGTATGAAAACTTCCAGGCTGGTAACGTTACAAACAATACGACACCGAAGATTTTCCTTCAGGTTGTGTTTGACGGCGAATGTACAAATTGTGGGCCCCATGGTGGGATCCAGGCATGTGGGTTGCTTGCAAGACATTGGACACATAACCCCCACACAGAAGAAAAAGATTCAAACCTCTGTATGTCTGTCTATCTGACATTCATTTTTTGTGTTTAAAAAAAAAAAAGACATGACTCACCCGGGCACTTTTCCTGATTTCAGAAGTTTCTAGATGCGCCCTCAGCAGGGAGACCTTCCCAGGCCCCGGCAGGATCTGCTTAGATGGCCACTTGCAGGACTGGAGGTGGCCCTTGCCTGCCGCTCTCCGTGCGGGTTGGGGGATTAGTGTAATTAGAGCCTGTGCTTGTGCAGCACTTTGACATTCTCAGATGAAAAGTGCTAGATGAGCGTAAAAATTTATAACTGTAATGGGATCCAAGCAAATAGCAGTGTAATAAATGGGTCTTGCTGCTGATACTGCATTTAAGAGTCGCCTCTTTATTATCTCCTGTTTACTCTATGTGATGAGCTGAGGTGATGAATAACAATGATAATAATTACTCCTATAGCAGTTTGTGTTTTCAAAGGACTTTACAATTTGTTCAGTGTGTAATCTTTAATCTTCACAGTTGTTACTATGCTAAATCAGTATCATTTGTTTAAAAATTTTCATAGAAATGAAGAAATCAGGAACAGAGACGGAAGCTGAAGTTTTCAAGTCCACACTGCACAGGAACATGGAGATATGCTGGCTTTCAATGAGGAAAGTCAAGATGTGTAATGAACTGGAAAAGAGGACCAGGAGGGAGAGGGAGAAGAAAGCTTGAGGGAACAGTGGTTACCATATGGGGCTAGATGGTGGATCACTGTGGTCTGGTTCAGCTAAAGCAAAGGGAAACTTGACTCAGAATTGGGAGGTTGAGGTTCCCACTTCACACCCCCCTCTGAGAAGGCCTGGATGCTCCCGAGGAATTCCCTGTAGCCTGTGTTCATTCAGCTGCTACTTTATACTTGGTCAAGGTTGATCAAAGGGAGTAGGGCTTTGTGTGGCAGCTAATTGGGTGCTATAAGGAACAGACCCCCAAACTGTAGTGTCAGCAACTGTGCATTGCATAATCAGCTTCTTCGAATGCCCACTTGGGGATTAGACAGAGATAAGCGAGTGCTGGAGGGATCTGCGAGATAAGCAGTGTGTCAATTACCCTGTGGATGGCCAGATTTATGTGCTTTTTGGCAGAGCTGTTAAGCTATTAATCATGTCTCATGAACAGGCCCATGTAAACCAACAGCAAATGGCACATCTCCTGGACCATCCCAGCAAAAAAGTCACATTTGTCCCTACATCTCCTGCTGATGTCTACGGTACTCAAAATGAGAATGGACACACAGAGGCACCAAGCTATCATCAGGTACGACCTACTGATTACTTCTCTTCTCTTCTCTCCTCTCTTCTCTTTATTTTTCTTTTCTCATTTCTTCCCTTCCCTTTCCTATTCTTTTTCTTTAAAAATAAAGACCAAACTACACTTTCTGAGCTGAGGAGACCGAATTCCTGGTTAGCATCTGGAAATGGCTTATTTCACATAAATATACACCCATTACATTTTCTTTTAATGACAACGCGAGGGTTTCATGGCTTTCCTTTACTTTTATTACATTGTTGTTTAGATGGGCCATATATGTGGATTTCTTATTACTTGCTAAGCTACATATGTCATGAGGTGCAGTATATCTAATGTCATAATTAAGTGTCATCAGGCTAACGTGTATGAGTGTTTTGAGCTTTATCACTAATTGCTGCGTTAGCATGAAATAGACAGAGAAGTAATTAGAAGCCCAAATGCATGTGTGTCATGTGGTGCGGTTACTGGGGTGGGCTGTGTGTTTGTGCGATGGAGAGTGAGCTAGTGCGAACCGGTTCTCCCCTCTTTCCCCTTATCCCTGATTGCAGCAGAGTCCTCGCCAGTCTCTCCTGTCTGCGGAGAAGTCTCTGAGATGATGTCTGCCTTTGTCTGTAAAAGGAATCCCATGTTTCTTTAAATAAGCAATTTTCTGTAATCAGTCACCAGGGAAAGCTTCCCTGTGAAAACCAGAATTAATGGAAGGCAGGTTCTAAGGTTTAAAGAAAGCATGTTTATCTTCGGGACAGACGAGCTGGGACTGGGGTATGCATGTGTGTATAAGGGGGGCTAGCAGTTGTGGAATGGAGAAAATACGGTGACATTTGTTTTTAGCTTGAGATCTTTTCTAATCTTCCCACGTCCATCAAATCCTCAAGGAACCATCCTGCTGATCATGTGACAGTTGAACTTTTCCTCTAACCTCCTCCCCAACCCCCACCGTGTCCGCTCTGCCCCACTCCTTCTTGGTTTTGTGCTAAACAGGAGTTAGAGGAGAGGCCTATAAAAATCATGCTCTGGCTTCCTACTCCCTCCCCGGGGAAGTAAAAGGCACAAGGAGAGGCCTTCATCACCAAGGCTCTGGGCCCAGGAGAGCGGGACCCCGCCCTGGCCTCCTCCAGCCCAGGGCTCCTCCACGTTTCTTTATTCAATGGACATCTTTTTTGTTAGGGTGTGACTGTGTCCATCGCGCGGCTGATTTTAATCCACCATGGAGCTGAAGCAGACAATGTAGCAGCCTCAGGGAAAAGTCTATCCTCCGATAACTTTTATCTGCCAGAGAGGCCATTACCACCTGCTTGATTTCTCAGGCAATTTTCATTCATTGCTGCCCTGAGATAGGAAATCTGAGAGACAGAGAGTCCTTCAATCTGAGTTACCACAGCCCCAAGATACACTGTGTGCTTGGCCTGTACCTGTTTTATTCATCCAGATATTTTCTATATGAGGGATTTATGCGCCGGCCCCGCTAATGTCTGAGCAGCTTTGCACCACGGTTTTAGCTCTTGTCCTCGAAGGACTGGCATAGCCCACGGAGTCGTTCCCCTTCTGTGGTAGGAGGAGGAGAATGAAAAAGCCTCTGCCACTGCCTGACAGTTTTGACAAGCCTGTCAAATTCCCGTTCCCAGAGGTGCCCCTTGCCCATTAGGAGGCTGATTGCTTACCGGGGAGCCTCCTGAATTCCAACAGAGACAAGATCAAGGCCTAATGCACCGTGTGAACATGGGCCTCCCTCTCCTTGACCAACAAATTCTGACAGAATGGCTTGTCAACAAATAGGCCTGGGGTAGGAAGATAAAGAGTTGTCATTTAGAAATAAATGCTGTTATTTCTCTTCACAATTTGTAACCTTTTTCAGCTCTTTTCCTCCCCCTCTCCCTCCTCCTCCCCAGCCCCATATTTTGCACACCAGCAAAATGCTCATGCGGCTCCATCCACACAAGCCTCCTGCTCGGCAGCTGTGCACTGCACTCCCTCCTGCGGGGGCTTCTTGCTCCTGACCGTCCTGAACAACTCTCTGCCCACTTTTAAGAAATTCCACAACAGTATGAAAGCATGGCAAAGGCAAATCACAAGACCCATTGTGTGTCTCTAAAATGGGCAATTGCTTTTCTGTTCACCATTCCTTGTATATTGGGCAATTTCTAATTTAAATCATTTATATTTAATATAATTCCATGAACTCTGCTCCCCTTGACTACTCATCATCCACGTTGCATGTGTTGCTTCCATAGCCTCTTCCTGTAGTTCCCAAATCAGAGTACTCAGCACCTAGTGCTGCTATTGGCTGATTTCTTGTCTATGTGCCCATAAAATTACAAACTTCATGAGGGCAGGACCTATGCTTATCTTGTTTATAGTTGCATGCCAATCTCTAACATTGGACTTGGAGTACAAATGATGCTCACCAAATGCTAGTTGAATGAATGCATAGATGTGTGCTTTGCTATCCATAAGATGCTGTGTGAAGTTGTTGCAGGACTGATTCTGATTTTTAAAAATTTATTGTGTGGTAGGGCAGGTGAGACCCAAGTTCACAAATCCTTATAATAAACTAGAGGCCCAGTGCACAAAATTCGTGCATGGGGTGGGGGGGTCCCTCAGTCTGGCCTGCACCCTCTTCAATCTGGGACCCCTCGGGGGATGTCCAACTGCCAGTTTGGGCCCAATCCTGGAGATCAGGCCTAAACCGGCAGTTGGACATCCCTCTCACAATCCGGGACTGCTGGCTTCTAACCGCACACCTGCCTGCCTGCCTGATTGTTCCTAACCCCTCTGCCTGCCTGCCTGATTGTCCCTAACCCCTCTGCCTGCCTGCCTGATTGTCCCTAACCCCTCTGCCCGCCTGCCTGATTTCCCCTAACCCCTCTGCCTGCCTGCCTGAT
>NW_005370080.1:61876-94300 GCF_000412655.1 Myotis brandtii
CTACTTAAAACTGGTTTGGGGAGGTCAACTGCCCAGAGCTGGTTCTTAAATAATCGTTACCCTGCTCTGCGTTTCTCAGGCAATTTTCATTCATTGCTGCCCTGCGATAGGAAATCTGAGAGACAGAGAGTCCTTCAATCTGAGTTACCACAGCCCCAAGATACACTGTGTGCTTGGCCTGTACCTGTTTTATTCATCCAGATATTTTCTATATGAGGGATTTATGCGCCGGCCCCGCTAATGTCTGAGCAGCTTTGCACCACGGTTTTAGCTCTTGTCCTCGAAGGACTGGCATAGCCCACGGAGTCGTTCCCCTTCTGTGGTAGGAGGAGGAGAATGAAAAAGCCTCTGCCACTGCCTGACAGTTTTGACAAGCCTGTCAAATTCCCGTTCCCAGAGGTGCCTCTTGCCCATTAGGAGGCTGATTGCTTACCGGGGAGCCTCCTGAATTCCAACAGAGACAAGATCAAGGCCTAATGCACCGTGTGAACATGGGCCTCCCTCTCCTTGACCAACAAATTCTGACAGAATGGCTTGTCAACAAATAGGCCTGGGGTAGGAAGATAAAGAGTTGTCATTTAGAAATAAATGCTGTTATTTCTCTTCACAATTTGTAACCTTTTTCAGCTCTTTTCCTCCCCCTCTCCCTCCTCCTCCCCAGCCCCATATTTTGCACACCAGCAAAATGCTCATGCGGCTCCATCCACACAAGCCTCCTGCTCGGCAGCTGTGCACTGCACTCCCTCCTGCGGGGGCTTCTTGCTCCTGACCGTCCTGAACAACTCTCTGCCCACTTTTAAGAAATTCCACAACAGTATGAAAGCATGGCAAAGGCAAATCACAAGACCCATTGTGTGTCTCTAAAATGGGCAATTGCTTTTCTGTTCACCATTCCTTGTATATTGGGCAATTTCTAATTTAAATCATTTATATTTAATATAATTCCATGAACTCTGCTCCCCTTGACTACTCATCATCCACGTTGCATGTGTTGCTTCCATAGCCTCTTCCTGTAGTTCCCAAATCAGAGTACTCAGCACCTAGTGCTGCTATTGGCTGATTTCTTGTCTATGTGCCCATAAAATTACAAACTTCACGAGGGCAGGACCTATGCTTATCTTGTTTATAGTTGCATGCCAATCTCTAACATTGGACTTGGAGTACAAATGATGCTCACCAAATGCTAGTTGAATGAATGCATAGATGTGTGCTTTGCTATCCATAAGATGCTGTGTGAAGTTGTTGCAGGACTGATTCTGATTTTTAAAAATTTATTGTGTGGTAGGGCAGGTGAGACCCAAGTTCACAAATCCTTATAATAAACTAGAGGCCCAGTGCACAAAATTCGTGCATGGGGTGGGGGGGTCCCTCAGTCTGGCCTGCACCCTCTTCAATCTGGGACCCCTCGGGGGATGTCCAACTGCCAGTTTGGGCCCAATCCTGGAGATCAGGCCTAAACCGGCAGTTGGACATCCCTCTCACAATCCGGGACTGCTGGCTTCTAACCGCACACCTGCCTGCCTGCCTGATTGTTCCTAACCCCTCTGCCTGCCTGCCTGATTGTCCCTAACCCCTCTGCCTGCCTGCCTGATTGTCCCTAACCCCTCTGCCCGCCTGCCTGATTTCCCCTTGCCTCTGTCTGCCAGCCTGATTGCCCCTAACTTGCCCCCCTGCCAGCCTGATCGCCCCTACCTTGCCCCCTTGCTGGCCTGATCTCTCCTAATCGCCTCTGCCTCAGCCCCCAGCCTAAGCTGCAGTCTGGCCTCCCTCTGTAGGAGGCAACCTGGTGGATTATGGGAAGGCGCTGCCCCCATTACCCCGCTGCTGCTGCCACTGCCAGCCTGAGCCTGGGCCCTTCATAGCCACCGTGGCTTTGTCCGGAAGATGTCTGCCCTAATTAGCATATTACCCTTTTATTAGTATAGATTGCTGTGTAAGAGAATTGCCATATGAGAGAATAAAACAAACTTCTAATGGTGCTGTGGTGGAAAGACAACAGTGGATCAGGAAAAGTTTCTTAGAAGATATAGAATTTAAGGTGGGTAAGGTCTTGACAGACCAAGATGGGGCAGAATATAGGTTGGAGGAGAAGGAGAATATGGTGGGCATTTATTCTTTTGGGTCATCTAGCTTTAATTACCTCACTTTTAGTAATAGTTCTTGGTTTTCTTTTGGATGTCCACCCCTGATGCCCTCACTGGGTCCAATGGGACTGATGCCTTGGGGGTAGCCTGGGACCAGGCCTGGCCAATGAAACTTGGGAGTAAATATGAAAGAAGAGATAGCAATAACAAATAAGTACTTGAAAATATGCTTGATGTTGTAGGTCATCAGGGAAATGCAGATTAAAACCAGTGAAGTACCACCACATCTATTAGAATAAAAAAAGAATTTTTTAAAGCGTTTATGTGAGTTTATTTCTAGAATAAAAAAGTTTAAAAGATAACCATACAAAATGCTGGAGAGTATGTGGAACAATTGGAACTTTCATACTCTCAGAACTTGCTGATGGTACAACCAGTTTAGAAAACTACTGGCAGTTTTAGTATCTATCTATCATCTACCTACCTACCTACCTACCTACCTACTTACCTACCTATCTTTATCTCCAACAATTCTTCTCTTTCTTTCTTAAGTATTTACTCAAAGGAATAAAAGCATAAACCTGTAAGAATGTTTATTGCAGCTTTATTCCTAATAGCAAAAAAATTGAAAAAAAAAAACAACCCCAAATGTTTATCAACAGCTGAATGGGTAAATAAAATGTGTCATGTCCATACATTAGAATACTACTCGGCAAATAAAAAAAAAATACAATAACTTGGATGGATCTGAAAGACATTATTTTGCCTGAAGAAAGCCATGTCTACAAAATTACACACTTGATCCCATTTATCTGAAATTTAAAAAGGGACAAAATTTAAGGTAATAGAAATCAGAATAATAGTTGCCTCTGGGCAGAGAGGTGGGTTGATAAGAAAGGGGCACTGAGGACTTGTTTGGGATATTGGTGTAAATGTATTTGTTGAAATTCATTAATTATACATGAAGATCTGTGCACTTCACTGCAGGTCAGTGCTACCTCAATTTTTGAAAGCCAGAAGTTTACAAAAAATTAAAAGAAGAAAATCATTTTAATAGTTTTACCATCCAAAGATCACTACTGACATATTAGCATAGTTCCTTCTAATGCTTTTATTTTGTGCATGCTTATTTAAAAAATAGAGTTGTAACCATATTTATATAGGATATTTTGTCCCTTTTTCTGTTAATGTTATATTATAGGCAATTCTCATGTTAAAATATGAATTTCAAAAAAACAGTTTTTAATGGCTACATGCTTCCATGACTCACTTTATCACTATCTCTCGCCTACAGTCATTTCCTAACAAAATGATGTCCAAGTTTCTAGCTTGGGTCACTGAATTATTGTCTGATGACAACTTCCCAGAAACAGAATAGGTAAAAAAGAATGAACTGTTTTATGTGTTTGTGTGTGTGTGTTATTTTAAAGAGAGAGGAAGGGGGAGGGAATGAGAGAGAGAGAGAGAGAGAGAGAGAGAGAGAGAACCATCAATATGAAAGAGAAACATCAATTGGTTG
Source organism: Myotis brandtii (assembly GCF_000412655.1). Lineage (NCBI taxonomy): Eukaryota > Metazoa > Chordata > Mammalia > Chiroptera > Vespertilionidae > Myotis > Myotis brandtii. The sequence goes on from NW_005370080.1 coordinate 65,480, forward strand.
CCTCTCATATGTGCCCTGAACAGGGATTGAACCCACAACCTAGGTATATGCCCTGGTCAGAAATTGAACTCTTTCGGTGTATGGGATGATGCTCTAACCAACTAAGCCACGGGGCAAGAGCTAATGGTTTTTAATACATATGTAGTTTAAACCTTAGTTGTAGTGCCTTATGAATATTCAAGTACATACATATAGAGCTAAAACAGCTAATGGCAGTCCATTTTGCAGTTTTAAAATGGGTTTTCTATATTCACTATTTTCTATATTTGGGTTTATATTCATAAACCCAAATTCACTTCTGAATCTCTACTTTGCTTTGTTGTCTATATTGGAGTCAAAGGGACACATATCCATCATGAACTAAATTATTCCTTGGCATGCATAGGGATAGCTCAAATGCTCTCACAAATGCTGTCAATCTCATTTTAATTTGTGGAACTGAAGAAATGGGTGTTTTAAAGCTGTTAAATTAGCATTCAGGTGTCCCTGTGCCTAAGAGCTGTAGGACACCTTACTGAAATGTCTTACGTCTGTTCCCCACCCATCTGTGGGAAAAGCCATGGTCAAAGCCAGAAAGGGGAGGAGCAACTGACCTGTTATTCTGTGTCATGTGCTTGACATAAGTGTTCTCATTTAATTACCCTTGGGGGTGAATGTGTGATTCCTGTTTTACTGAAGAGGAAACCGAGACCCAGAGAGTTAGGTAAGCTGCTCATTGCAGAAGTGGTTGTTCAAATAATAGATGTTTATGGTCTGAAGATAAAATAGCAAGTCCAATCTTGTGCTTAGCCCCACTGTAGTCATCACTCCCTGAAAAAGGCCCTGGGCTCTTGCAGCAGGAGATAAGATGCCACAGCTTTCAGCAGACCTGCTTAGCAAGAGCAATGTCAAACAGCAGTGTGTCTGGTGGGTAGATGTCTGAGAACAAAATATTTGTGCAGCAGGCTGAGACTTAGGCCACGTCCTCACTAGTTATTCATTGTCTTACCCCTCCATCAAACTGTAGTTCCATCGAGAGGGCTGCACTTCCATGAAGTTACTTTAAAAGGAAGAGAAAACAGCAGACTCTCGATGCTGCCATTGTTTTTTCCTTTGAGCGGCCCCTTCACAGTGAAGTGATGTTTTTTCAACAGGAAGTTGGAATGATGGGAGACTCTAGAAAGGGTCAGGCCCAACTCGGAGAAAAGAAGGGACACACAGCAAGTTTAGTGACAGTTTCATGTCTAGATTTCAAACTTTCTATCCCACATTTCCTAGAAGGGGATTGAGTATCAGTGACCTCTTTGGACACCTTCGGTCTTTTTGGGTGTGTTTCCAGTGATACTTCTATCAAATGACTTTTTTTGCTGAACATTTGCCTTCCCTCTGAGACAAGTAGAGCTCCCTAACCTTTCTCATGTGGAGGGACACATCGGAAATGATAACATTGGTAAGGGCTGCTCTTGGTTGGTGGTGACAGATCCTGGGACTCTGGTCACCCTGGCTCTACCTGGCTGCCCTGGGATCTGAGGGAATCATTGTCTTCACTGTGACCCATGCTTTCTTTTCTTTTCTTTTTTAAAAAAATAGTTTTTAAAAATTTATTTATTTTAGAGAGAAGGAGGAGGAGGAGGAGGGAGAGAAATAGAGAAAAACATTGGTTTGTTGTTCCATTTACTTATGCATTCATTGGTTGACTCTTCTATGTGCCCTGACCGGGGATGCTCCCTGCAACCTTGGTATACTGGGACGATGTTCTAACCAACTGAGCTGGCCAAGACTGTGGCCCATGCTTTCAACACACTGGTTGGAAACTGTAACGTACCAGCAGAAACACTGCACGTGCTACCTTAGCCTTAGGGTAAATGGTTTTCTGTACAAAGTCCAATGGTAAACTTCTGAGGCTAAGGGATATATACTGGTATGTTTTTGCAATATCTCTCTCCCTCCCTCCTCTCCTTGAACAATAAATAGAAAAATAATTTTGAAACAGGCATCTTGGACTTACAATCTTATCTTAATATTGATGGGGATACTACCAAATGGGGCAGGGGAGAGGTACAGAAAGAGACAGAACCAGAAAAAGGAAGGCAGATGGAGAGAGAAATTGCATTTTACCAGAATATTCAGAATCACTTATCCATGAATCACAAATCATTGAAAAACTTCCTTGGAATTGTTTAGCCTTAAATAATATTCTGGGTACTTTTAATACAAATCTAGTGTCTAAATTGATTAGGAAAAATAGGTAACAACATTAAACAGTATAGTATGAAGAAAGGACTTTGGGGTCAGTGAGATCTGGATGTGAGTAAGACACGCCCAAACCTGTAGGGAATTTTTATGAGTTTACTTGAGCCAAACCTGACGACAATTTCTGGGAAGCAAGATCTCAAATGAATGCTGTGAATGACAGTTTTGCAACTTCTTTTATACCTTTGAGATAAGAAGGGAACATAAGGAAGATTCCACGAAGGTGAGAGAAAGCAAGGGGTGACTGGATTACAGGATAGTTAACATGATTATGTGCTCTGTTGAGGGTGGTTGCACCTTAGAGAGGTATTACTCCCATTTCAAAGGCGTGTTAACCCAGATGCACAAGGACAATGGACAGGGCTTGCTTTAAAACCTTACACTAACGAAGTTATAGGCCTGGAATGTGGCTATCCACAATGACTTGCTGAGTTAGGAATTTATGATTTAGTACAGTACCCCTTTTTCATCCACACCAGCAATACTACCTGTTAGTTCTGTGACCGTGGGAGTTGTTGAAACTTTCTGTGAAATGGGGATAATAATACCAACCTTCTGAGGCTATGCTATTAACTGAGTGAGTAAGGCATGTGAAAGAACTAAGAGCACACATTTAATAGAGTGCTCAGCCCACACGAATTCTCTGCATGTTAGCTTTATTCTAAGATGGTCTCATGCTGTGGCACCAGTCTTACAGCGAGTTCCTCTCGGCACTTTGGTAATGGTTTTTTGAATGGTGTCCAGAACAGATCCATCTCCACATAAATTTTATGGTTTAACAACCAATGTTTCAATAAAGTATAACCCGACAGTATAAGAGGATAGAAGGTGAAGGTGTCATATTTGTAACTGTAGGCAAAATACATTGCTCCCATGAATGCATCTGGTCATTTAGTGTATTCAGTCATAAATGAAAAGGCTCTCCATGAATTATTATTATTTTATTTTTAAAAATACATTTTTATTGATTTCAGAGAGGAAGAGAGAGGAAGAGAGAGATAGAAACATCAGTGATGAGAGGGAATCATTGATTGGCTGCCTCCTGCACATTGGACCAAGCCTGCAACCCAGGCATCGCCCTTGACCGAAATCAAACCTGGGACCCTTCGGTCCACAGGCCGACGCTCTATCCACTGAGCCAAACCAGCGAGGGCACCAAGCATTATTGAATCTCATGACAGTTTCGTGAAGTAGGTATCATTAATCTCATGTTACAAATAGAGAAACAGGCTGGGAGATTAAAGTGACCCAGGTGACTGCTAGTAAGTGGCAGAGCTAGGATTGTAGTCAGCTCTTCCTGACTCTGAAGCCTCCCCATTTTTCAGGCTTATGGATGAACACACAGTCTGAATGCAACAGAATAATGTAGACAATCCTTACATTTAACTGTAAAACATGACATTGCTTGGAAGTCAGATGATGTCTTTCTTACCTCCTGCTCTTTGGGTATAACACTTGGCCTGGCAGTTGAGTATGCAATACACTTCTCGGTCTAAGTTGAAATGGAGATTTTAGCTCTGGCCGAGTGGCTAGGTTGGTTGGAGTGTCATCCTGTACACCAAAAAGTTGTGGGTTTGATTCCAGGTCAGGGTACATACCTAGGTTGTGGGTTTGATCCCTGGTTGGGGTACATGTGGGAGGCAGCTGATCAATGTTTCTCTCTCTCCCCCCACTTTCCCTTCCTTTCTCTCTAAAATCAATGTAGGAAATTTAAATAAAAGCATATCTTTGGGTGAGGCTTAAAAAAATAAAATAAAATGGAGACCTAGTACAAGAAGAGTAAAGTTAATAATACCACCCAACCCTCACCACTGTAAACATTTTGGCTCATACACATTTTTACTTAAAAAAATGTTTTGTTTTAGAGGTGATTCTATCATTTGCTACCAAGTGGGAAGTGGGACAACATAGATGTCCAAATCTTACAAGGTTCTTTCTTCTTTATCCATAACTGCTTTTCTGACTCCATTTCCAGATGGTGATTAAACCACCAACCCTCAACCCCCTGTCCCTGCTTCTGGCCCATTGTCCCTGGAGTGCATCCCTCTTCCCGACATCGGCTGGAAGTCGCCCTCTTGGCTTATAGGACACACATCTCACTGGCATCTCCGAGGACCTAAAAGCTGAATTTCTGCCTGCCCAGGAGTCATTCCTCTGGACATTTACTAGGAATTTTCTCTTTTGTAAGCCATGGAAGAATATCATATATTTTAGAAAAATTCCATTTAAAAAGTGTTTGGCTTTAAAGAGATAGGTTTCTGATATCTCAAAGGTTTATTTATGCAGAACATCTCATTCCCAAGTAAAGGCAATCCACTCATAGAACGGGAAACAATTTGAGCTTTGTGTTCAGAGACCCGAGTCTGGAACCTCATTCTAGGCGTAGAAGTACATGTATTAGGCATGTCCCTAAACCAGTCTGTCTGTTTCTCCACCTTCAAATTTCTTGCTGCTTCAGGCCCCAGCAACTGCTCCAAAGACAGTCTCCTTTCTAATCAGAGCAAGTAGTTTAGAGGATGAGTCTGGCCGTTCTCTCTTGCTAGGAAATACTTATGTCTAAGTGTCTGAAATGGTAATCATTCATTATGTAGCTCTCCCTGGAGCTCTGTCCAACTGTGTGAGTCTTACATTTGCTCTGAAGAAAGGACATGGAAGAGTTAAACAGGAATATAGGTTTTTTGCTGTTTTGGAGTTTTTCCTCTTTGTTTAACATCAAAGTAACCTGCAGTCCATTTTGCCAGTTTATACATATTGTTGTACTCAGGGAAAGGCTTGGAGGAGCGGAGCTGGCTGCCTGATTAGCTGTGACTCCCTTGCTGGCTGGCTTAGGAGACCAAATGGATTCGACCCCTTTAAGGTTTTAATGATGGGGGTAGGTGAGGGGGAGAAGCTCCCTCCCTTTCTGAGCGAGACTTTGTGGAGGCTCCGATAATAAATCACTCGTTCCCTGTAAATGCACTCTTGCATTCACATAGGCACATACTCACATGGTTCCCACTTGAAATTTCTCATCAGCTGCAAATAGCTCCCAGCCCAAATGTTGAACTGCTTTTCAGCCTCCTCTTTGTGAGGAGGTTTCGGCTGTGACCAGCCCTGGGGACTCTGGGTGTACAGAGTCTGTGCCTCCCAGGAAACAAAGTCAGAGACTCACTTTGTCTCCACCCTACCCCATCCCACCACCCTTACCTCATCTTCCTCTCCTCCCCCCGCAACTCTGGACGCCATAGAGCAGAAAACCAGCAACATCAAGAATTTGGAAGTCGGACCTGCTTGCCCACTCGTTACCCAGTCCTTGGAGTTGCCTTCGATGGGTCCTGTAGCCTGCCCCTCTCCCAGGGCAAGCTGCCCAGACTCCACAACAAAATGAGCAGCAGAAAGTAACTCGGCTGGAGAGCTGGGCATTGCACTCCTGCCTGAATCCCGCTCTGCTCCTTCTTATCCTCCCACCTGGCCTGGGGAGAGCCAGGGTGCCACGTGGCCACTTCCGGGTTGGTCTGCCCCAGCCCTGCCTCCCTGCCCTTCCCGGAGAGCTGCTGGCCCACTCTGTCAGCTGGAGTCCTTCAGAGAGTGCCAGGTTCTCCCTTCCGTACAGGTGTGCAGCTGGGATAACTGATGATTAATGCCTGTGTCTGGTCGGGCCTTCAGGGTAATTTGATTTGCTTGATATCTAGAGTGATCACCCCTCTTTCCTGTCTCCTCCCTTTCTTTTTCTGAGTTTGTGGCAGTGTTTACCTTAGTTGGTGTTTTAAGTTGATGAATGACACTTGTTCCTGGTGTTTGTTTCCGCCCAAGTTTTAATTAAATTTTGCATGAGGCTTCTGTAATTATGGATCTGGAACTCTCTCCCTCATCTTACCTCTCAAAAGTTACTCAGCGTTCAGAACTTTCCCCACTTTTCCTGTCTCTCCTCCTCACCATCAATCCCTGGTGCCGATGGGCCAGCAGGAGGCCCCCATCGCTGCAGCCATTACCTTTGGGCTTTATGGTCTTAGATGGCCGAAGCCACATCCTGCTCCTGAGGGAATCCATTAGACTGGAGGGAGGGACAGACCCCAGAAAGATGAACTCGCCTGCTGGCAGAGAGCTGTGCTGTGCCCTGGGTAATGGGACGTTTGAAAAATAACCCTTCTAAGTAGATGCTGCAGGAGGGTTCTGTCTCCACAAGGAGTGAGATGGAAGCTGAGTTTTCTTTTTTCTTTTTAAGAGTTATGTATGTGGAGGAGGAAGCTGTATATGTTCTAACTAAAAGAATGTTCACATGGCCGGGGAAGCCAGAGAAATGGATTAATGGCCTAGGAAATAGATGAACTAAACCAACCCAGGCTTACTATCTGCCTGCAAAGTTGAGATAAAATTAGAGCAAGTACATCTGGTTCAATTTACGGTGAGTCCAGAGTTAGGGCCAAGAAGTAAACTGGACATGCTTCTGAGGCTGCAAAAATTGGCCACGTTTTTTTCAAATATATATTATCCACCTGCATTTGTTTTGTTTTGCCTAATTCACTCTTAGAAAACGTATATGGAAGATATTCTAAATTGGAAGAGGAGAAAAATATCTTATTTCTAAGAAACTGTTAAGAGAAATTTTAGGCCCAAGTGAATAAGGGGATGACTTAGAAACACTTTTATGATTTCAAAATGGACTTATTAAGACTGTGCTAGCCCTAACCAGTTTGGCTCAATGGATAGAGCGTCGGCCTGCAGACTGAAGGGTCCAGGTTCGATTCCGGTCAAGGGCATGTACCTTGGTTGCGGGCATATCCCCAGTAGGGGGTGCGCAGGAGGCAGCTGATCGATGTTTCTCTCTCATCGATGTTTCTAACTCTCTATCCCTTTCCCTTCCTCTCTGTAAAAAATCAATAAAATATATTTAAAAAAAAAAGACTGTGCTGGGTGTTGTGAGGACACAAGTGACATGGTGGTCCCTGCTTATATCGATGTAGCTTTAAAACCCTGTTGGGGACAAAAAGTTAAACATATTTGAAGTAGTAAAATAGAGGCAAGCTGGTGCTATGGAGAAGAGAATGGAATAGATATCAGGATATGGGTTCTATTCTCTCCTCTGCCACTAATGAGTGCTGAGATTTGGGCAAGTAATCATTCAGACGTGGGTCCTTTGATACATATGAAAGGAGTCGAATGAAATAATCTCCTGAAATTCCTCAGAGCCTTAATCTTCAGAATCTAGTTGCTATTACCAGTAGACCTATTCTAAAAGCAAGCAATAAAGGGAACCATGCAGATGAAAGATGCTGGGAGAGAGAGTTCAGAAAAGGCTTGTGTCACCAGGAACAGGAACTGGTTGAGGAGGGACTGCTGATGGGCTCAGGTTGGACTTTGGAAGGTGGGCAGGAGATCCAGGAGAGAGTAATCTCAATGTGTGTTTGGAGAATGGGGAGGTTGCCAAATGGTTGGAGCAGCTGGCAGAGGTGCGTAGTGAGAGGGAAGGTAGAAAGTTGGATTTGGGCCACTTGGGGAGGGTGTTGAACTCTGGCCTAAGGAGTTAGAGCTTGAGCTTGTGGGCAAAAGGCAGCTGTGGAAGACGTGATGCAACAGAGGGGAGGCTGAACAGGTGTGTATTTGGGACAGTGTGGAGACAGACCAACCTTCACTATTGGCATCAGTACTGGTCTACCTTTAGTTTTAGAAGGTTTACCTCACCATACTCCACTTGCTCCCAGACATGGCTCTTCCCCTGCTTGGCTGTGCTCAATCAGCAGAGGATTGGGTCAGAAGATAGGGAAAAGACAAGTAATAGCCTGTGAGAGAGTGATTTTGCATTAAAATTTTAAATTGTGTTTAAATATACATAACATAAAATTTACAATTTTAGCCACACAATTTGGTGGTGGTAAGTACATTTACATTGTTGTATAACCATCACCACTATTTATTCCAGAATTTTTTTTGTCATGCCAAGCAGAAACCCTGTACCCATTGAACAATAATTCCCCATTCTTCCCTCCCCCAGCCCTTAGTAACCACTATTCTACTTTCTGTTTTTAGAAATTTGCCTATTAGGTACCTCATATAAGTGGAAGCATATATTTATTTGTCCTTTTGTGTCTGATTTATTTTACTTAGCATAATGCCCTTGAAATTCATCCATGTTGTGACATGTATCAGAACTTCATTCCAATTTAAGGCTGAATAATGTTCCATTGCATATGCCACACCCATGCATATGTTGATGGACACTGGTTGTTTCCACATTTTGTCTTTTGTGAATGATATTGCATTTAACATTTGAAATTTTGTTGAGAAGAGTTTTATTCTCTGTAAGGCATGCAATGCATTAAAAATTGTTTTTCCAGCCCTGGCTGGTGTGGGTCAGTTGGTTGGAGCATCATCCCATGCACCAAAATGTCACTGGTTCAATTTCCCATCAGGGCACATGCCCAGGTTGCAGGCTCAATCCCTGGTAAGGGGCGCGCAGGAGGCAGCCGATTGATGTTCCATTCTCACAGATCAATGTTTCTCTCTCTCTCAAAAAAAAAATCTTTTCTAAAAAATTGTTTTTCCACAGAGAGCTTTGAGCAACTCGGGTGCTCCCAGGTGACTCAGGTTAGTTGGATGACTTGGAGAATGGGATCTGAGGACTGGAGGGGGTATGGAACTAGAATGGCTTGTCTGACAGCTACTCAAAACTCTGAATAAGATTATTGGAGAAGGTCTTGGCAGAAGGGAGGAAGCCTTCATGGAGGCCTCCTCTGGAAGGAGGCAGAGAATCAATCTACTGCCCTCAGTACCTGCCCCTGGACTTCTCTGCTTCCTCTCCCGCCCTCAATCAAATCTGCTTGCAAAGGATTAAGGAGCAAGCACTGATTGAACTTAAAGGGATGTGCTGCTTTCTCTGGGAGTGTTTGCATGGTAAGTCCCATCTCTGTTAGGGAATAAAATGAGATTTTTCTAGTTGTCAAATGGGTCCCAGCACTTGACACTCAGATGGAAGCGGTGTGTCCTGACCTCTGCCTTGCGGCCAATTTGGATCAGTTGCCCTTCCACTCAGACACCATTTGGGCTTGTGGAGAAGGTATTGGCTCTTTAGGGAAGCTGTGGTCCTCACAGGAGCACTGGGAGAAGGAATCAGAAATCTCAAGGAGGGGAGGAGCAGTCAATTGCTTTTGCTCCTTCTTATTGTCACCTTTGCTGGAGAGAATCCAGGGATCTCTGCAAAACCTGGCAGGGGTAGTTGAGGGCATGGCTGCCTTTTTTGGGGGGATTTTATGGGAATATTTTCCTTAATGATTTTCACAAAGTGTGACCTACCTCAGCTGTTTGCACGCACAGCTGCAGGTGATTCAGAGACCAGCTTCTCTATGTGCTCTGAATGCCAGTGCAGCCTTCTGCTGATGAGAACCACCTCAGGGGTTCCCACTCTGCCTCCACATGTCCTACCCCTGAGTCACAGAGAAGGCTGGCTTATCCCAGGTGACCTCACAAAGTAGAGGTGACAGCAGCTGAGTTTTGTTGTGCTGCAGCATGGTGGAGTAGAAAGAGAGGAGCTGACTGAGTAAGCAGTCACTGTGGCAGGGTGTGTTCAAGGAATCTACAAAGGGTCCTTTCTCTTTGGATACCTAGTAAGGAGGACAAAGGTTGTAGTGTGGTTATCAAATATTCAGTCAGCCAGTCAGTCAACAAATGTTTATTGAGACCTTCTAGAGCACTGGGTGTAGGAGCTAAAGAGATATGAGGTCTGTTTTCTGTGTGCCCACAATCAAGTTGAGGAGGAAGGCAAGTTCATAATCAAGTCTCAGAGACTGTGGAAGATTATATTTCCCCCAAATGGCCACAGTAATTATCACTGAAAAGGTATTTGTTATATTCACAGATTCCAAGAGGATGAGGCACGCCATGCTACCAGGGGCCACACAGAGAAGCACCAGGGTTGGTCTGGAGGCAGAGAGGAGGGAGAAACTGCAGCAAACCCCTTTATAGTGGTTTCTGTGGGAAGGAACTGTGAAGCAGGGAAAGCAGCTTATTATTGGCTAGCCTGAGTGATTTCAGCAGGCTCTGAGGCATAGGGGCTAGTCATGTGGGACCTGGCCTCGGGGTGATTAGGGCAGGGAGATAGTAGCTCAGAGTATGAAAACCCAGTGAAGATGTTGGTTGTGGTGTGGGCTCTGGATTGGCTGGTTTGTACTTGAGAAGTGTGCTTGTGGGTAAGTTGCTTACTATCTCTAGGAATTGGTTAACCCTGGGAGGGGCAGTCCCTTTAGAACCAGCAAGGCCCCAGATGTCAAAGCATCAGAACACAGAAAATAAAAGACACAGAAACAGTTCTGGCTCCTCATGCTTTCCTAGAACCTCGCCACTCCTCCATCAAGAAAACGACTCTTGCCAGACTGGTGTGGCTCAGTTGTTGAGTGTTGGGGAGCACACGAGACTTGGTTGGAACGTTTGTAAGGAGGACATTCTGAGAAAAGGGAAGTGTGTGGAAGGCCGCCTGCCCTGTTTATCAGAATTCCGACTTAGGGGAGTGCAGAAGGCGGTGCCCCTAATTATTCCTTGACCTTTCCAAACAAGTCTGTGCACATGCAGACCCCCGGGTGTTTACTGGAATCCTTATGCTTAATCTTTTGGGTGTCCTTGCTTAAAGGACATTACAAACACATGTATCCTCCCAATATTACTTACCCTGCTGATTGTATCTAAAAGATAAACTTTATCTCAAACTGCTGCGACAATAAAAGCCTAATGAGGCAGGCAATCGAAGGGGGCCTGGTTCCTATAGTCAGGCCACCCCTTAGCCCTCTCTTTCACAGCAAACATTGTGTCGGAGTAATTCATTCATCTGTTGCTCAGGGTCTGCTGGTCAGCCTGGGCAGTTGAAAATCGGCCCATGAAACAAGAGGTGACTGATTCGATTACCAGTCAGGGCAGATGCCCAGGTTGTGGGCTCCATCCCCAGTAGGGGATGTGCAGGAGGCAGCTGATAGATGTTTCTTTCTTAACTCTCTATCCCCCTCCCTTCCTTTCTTCCTCTAAAATCAATAAAAACATATTTTTTTTTTTAAAAAGAAGAGGACTATTTCCTCTTACCTTGAGCTTGGAGGACCTTTGTAAGTGCCTCCCTGAATAGACTGTGGGGGAAGTAACACTGTGGCTTCCAAGGCTAGGTCGTTAGAGGTGATATGGCTTCCACTTGGCTCTTTTTCTACTGGGACTCTTGCCCATGGAACTCAGCCACCATGTTGTGCTATGAGGAAGCCCAGGGCACATGGAGAGGCCACATGTCTGCAATGTGAGCAAGAGCCCCCGCTCAGGTCCTAGCTGTTAGCCTGCGTCAAATGTGCATGTGAGTGAACATGGCTTTAGCCCTCGAGCCACCTGGCTGATGCCAACTGGAGCGGAAGAAAGCTGTCCTTGCTGAATCCCCCCAAGTTCAGATTTGTGAGCAAAATAAATATTATAATTCTTCTTAGTCACTAGTCGCAGGGTGGTTTGTTAAACAGCAGTAGGTAACCGGGCACAGGATGCTGGGATGATGCTGGGCAGGGGAGCACAGAATGTTTTGAGTACTTATGATGGGTGGGGACAGGGATAGGGATGGAGACAGGTCAGAAAAGGCATCCTGGATATAAGAGCCAAACTAGAGAGCTGACTACACACCCAGGCACTATTTTAAGCACTTTATGTGCTTCTGAACTGTTTCTACTCCCAACACTTCTGACAGCAAATATGTGGGATTTTCCCTCAAACCAACTAAGTCTTCAACTCTCCAGATACCAGCTGGGTAGCTTGCAATTCAATTCAATTCCAACACCTGCTACCTGGAGTTAGTGCAGACACCACAGGTCCCACAAAACAGCCCCCCCCACCCCACTTCAGATGCCAATTTCAAGTCTCAGGTTGTGATCCGTTCTTCTGAACAAACAGTTAGAATGGCTCACAGAATTCAAAAAAAGTGCTTTACTTACTGTTACCAGTTTATTACAAAGGCCACAAATCAGAAAAAGCCAGATGGAAGAGAAGCACAGGGCAAGGGGTGGGGTGGGGTGTGTGACCTTCCATGCCCTCTCTGGGTGGGTAGTTCTCCCAGCACTTGGATGTGTTCACTAACCAGGAAACCCTCAGAACCCATCTTCGGAGTTTCCATTGTGTAGGCATGATTGATTACATCACTGACCATTGGGGATTGAACTCAATCTTTAATTCCCAGGAGGTTGGGGGTAGAGATGAAAGTTCTAACCCTCTAATCACATGGTTGGTTCCTCTGGCCATCAGGCCTGTCTGGAGGGGCCACCAGTGTCAACTCATTAGCATGAACTCAGGTATGGTTCAAAGGGGCTTGCTATGAATAACAAAACATGCTCCTATCACTCAGGAAATTCCAAGGATTTTAGAAGCTCTGTGTCAGGAACTGGGGAGACAACCAAATATATATGTCTATCATAGTGCATTAGCTCATGTAATCCTCATAACAACCCTCTGATGTTAGTACTATTCCTACTGGGATAAGGAAATTAAACTCAAGAAGTCACACAGCTAGAGGAATGTATAGAACTGTGATTTTAGTCAGGTAGTCTGCTCTTTACTGCTAACTTATGTTGGCTTATTAATTCAACAGCCTCTTCCTTTACCGCAGAAATAAACAGAGATGGTTATTTACTCATTTGGCAAACATTTGAGTGCCCACTTCATGCTGCCCAGCGATATACAGGTTGATTTTGAAGAATGAAGAAAAGTTAGAAAGTATATGATAATGTTCTAACAGAAGAGATGAAAACATGAGAGAACTTGACTCATTTTATTTTAACCTTTTTATTTTGAAATACAGATCAATTTACACAGAAAGTCATAAAAAGAATGTACAGGGCAGTCCCATACACCCATCAGCCCTCCTCTCCCCAAATTGGCATCTTGTGTAACTATAGTTACAACATCAGCACCACAAAACTGATGCTGGTACAATGCACACAGCTTTTTGAGTCTTTACAGGTTACATATGCCCTCGTGCGTGTCTGCCACTATGTGTGTGTATGTGTGTGTGTGTGTGTGTGTGTGAGCTTTATCCCATGTGCGGGTTTATGTGTCTACCACCAAGATAAAAATGTACAGTTGTTGTATCTCCACATGCCTGGCACATTTGGTTCGACTGGGACATAGCGATGCTGGAGTAGAATGTTAAACTTGTGAGAGAAGCCAGCAGAGGCCATGTCCGGAAGGACTTCCTCACATTAGGGCATATTTAATTTTGTGTGGAAGCTTTTCCACAGTGACAGGGGTAAAGTGGAAGTGCCTAGAGAGAGCCAATGGAATGCATTGCAGTCACCTCGAGGTATAAATACATGACTTTTGTTAGAAGCTATTCTAAGAGTTTTCAGAGCTGTGAAAGAGAAGAGAGAGACCATGGACAATGGGTGACACTGTGGGTGTGAGTGGGGTGCAGGCGAAGGTCACCCTGACCTAGGACTGACCTAGGACTGCCCTCTGCCAGTCTTCCTTTGCCTGCATGATCATTGCCTCCCGAGCTGCCCTCTGATCACCACTCACCAGCTTTGCTACTTAATCCCTCCATCCACCCTCTGGCCCATCTGACTCTGGGAACAACTGTAAAGGATTAGTGTGTTTTGGGTTTTTACATAATATTTAATGAAATACAGATCACTCCTTTGCAGCTTGCTCCCTTTTCTTCCTGTCACCAAAGCAAAATGTAAAGAAGAGTGAAGTCATTTTACAGTTGCCGCAGTGGCTACTGAATTGAGATGGGAAAAATGATTTGCTTGAGTGGCGATCAGATAAATCCCATGAATTTGTTTCTTAAAAATCTGTTTGTTACAGAGAGGGCTGCCGCCTTGTTTTTTGAGTGGGCGAGTTCCAAAAACCTTGGCTTCATTTGGAAGGAATTTTGTGTTTGTGCCCTTTAGCATGTGATAAAACCCTGTCCTTTCTCATGATCTCATTTAATCCTCATTAGGAGATGGGTCAGGTAGCATAGGAGTATATTATCTCCAGTTTATAAATAAAGAGAATGAGACATGAACCTACAGATGCACAGCTAGTAAGGAGAGGGTACATCTCTCAGCTTTTTAATTTTTCAGAAGAGCTGTGGATGAAAGTTTCTAGGAAAGTAACCTCACAGAGTCATCTGATCATAACTGCGAACTGGGCAGGTCACGGTGAGTAGTCACACCGCAGGCATGTAACCTTTTTAGTACAAGGTTTATCTTTATCTTAAGCAAGACCTGTCCATTGTTTTTGGGCATCTAGGTTAATACACCTTCTATACAAGTATAACCATCCCCCAGAGCAGCGGTCACCAATCAATGGTCCGCGGACCACTGGTGGTCTGTGAAGTCCGAAAGGTTGGTGACCACTGCCCTAGAGAGCACATTATCTCGTTAACTATCCTGTAATCCAATCCCTACCTTGTTTTCTCTCACTTTCATGTAACCTTCTTTATGTTCCCTCCTTAACTCCAAATGCATAAAATAAACTGCAAAGCTCTTTCTACAGAGCATTTGAGATCCTGTTTCTGGGCAATTGTCGCCAGTTTGGCTCAAATACATTCTTATAAAAATTATCTGTGCTTGGATGTTTCTTAGGTTGACAGAGCCCATGCCATTTGGGTGGTACATTTAAATACATGTGGTCCATCTGATTTTCAGACAGGAGTCACACCTAGAAGAGAAGCAGAGGGAGACACTGGCCATTTATTTTGTGCCAGAAACAGGGCGAGTTGGCTTACGTTTGTTATCTCACTTAATGAGAGCAACCAGAACCCAAAGCAAACAATAGCATTCTCCAGGCTGGCTTTTCATAAAATGGTAAGTGAGCTCAGTTGCTTTTGGTAACTTTGGCTTTCCTCTGAGGAGGCTTTCCAAGCTGTGTCCTGCCTGCTTCCCGGGGGGATTTGTTAATCTGGGCTGAGGCATGCATCCTGTGGCCATTCTTCTGCAGGCTTCTGCAGCCCATGGTAAACATGAGGTCCCTGCAGACACTCACACACCATGGGCCCGTGTCCTCATAGGCTCACCAGGACCTCCAGCCCCTGCAGAACCTCCACCAGGTATTGCTGAGAATGCTCAGGGGTGACCCACAGGTGGTACCAACAGCCTGTCCCCACTGACTGCTCTGCCTCTTCCCCATGGGGGTGCCAAGCTCCAGGGTGTCCATGCCACACAGTTACCAGCGGAGGGGGTGGAGGCACATGCCTGCTCCCCTCCCTGTTGCACCTTGTTGCAGGGTGTTCAGTCGGGGCAGCTAGTAGCCCAGTGTTTCACAAAATTTCAGCAACAAAATTCTCTCGGCTTCTCACAGAACTGGTTTCCTTAGGACTCAGGTACAAGTGCTGGTTCCTTGTGAGGATTAACTTGGATCCCGGGTGTGCTTGGCACACACTCCTGAGTGACCTCAAGGGACCTGCTTCTCTGCAGACGACCATGGCTGGTTACTGGGTCAAGCTCAAGGGCCTGGCTCCTTCTCTGCTCTGGGTGAGTTCTCTCAATATAATAGCTGATAAGGGGAGTGTCAGTTATTTGTACTCCCCCCACTCCCATTCAATACTGAAACGTGAGTCACTGATAAAAAGCAGTCAGCATTTGTTGATTATTCACACCCACTGAGCCAGCTGCTATGCTAGGAGCTTAATGTACCTTATCTCCTTCTAATCCCCAGAACAACCCTAGGACAGCACAAGCTACCTCCTATGGGGTCAGAGGTCAGTAGGGACCTGAGAGTGCAGGTGTAATATGTTGCCTAGTGTAAGGGACTGTACTTTTCTGTGCCTTGGTCCTTTATCTATAAAATTAGATAGACCATGTGTTCTTTAAATTCCTTTCTGAATCTAAAAATCACTTCTGTTGCCTTTCTAAGTAATATTGGCAACCTAAGAAAAGTAAAAATTTTAAGCCCCCAAAGACCCAGGGCTGATTGTAGAAACACATCTATATTTATGTATCAATGTATCAGTGGGCTATTGTTCTGAGGAGGGAGTTGTCTAAAATGATCAATTAAGGTTATTGTCTTAAAATTTCAAGTAACAGAAAGCTCATCTCAGACTTGGTTAGCAACTTAGAGAACATATTTCTGAAAGGTCTGGAGCTGACCGTGGGCTTCTGCTCTTTATGTCCACAGTTTGCAGATTTTGCCTTTGCCCGTGGTTCACCTTTGTCCTCAGGCAGGTTTCCTTCATTTGCAGGAAGATCTTCGGAACTAATAGGGGCTTACTCCCATCCAGGGGGAAAGCACTGCTTTCCAGAACCAGTGAATGGTTTTTACTTTCACTCTGATGGACTCATCTAGGAACTGCTCTGAACAAATACTAGGACTTAGTTGGCCTAGGTTATGACCGACACTTAAACCAATCGCTCTGGCAGAGGGATAACTATACCAATGGATTATGCCAATCAGGGTCTATCCCTTAGAGGTGGGGCTAGATTCAGTCCTACCTAAGACTGCTTGAGGCTGGGCAGATTCTCCAAAGGAAATTCTGTGTAGTCAGGTTGGAATAGGTTATGCCACAGTAATAAACAAACCCAACGTCTTAGTGGTTTGAAACAATAAAGACATGTCTTGCTCGTGTTTGGTGCAGGTCAACAGGAAGGCTCTGCTCATGGCAGTCACTCCTGGAACCAGGCTGATGGAGGCTCAACTGTCAGCACGTGCTCTCAGTGTAACTGTGGCAGAGGGAGGAGGCTGAGAGACCAGCCCAGCAGGAAAATGCTTCCAGCTGGAAATGACACGCACCCTTTCTGCTCACATTTCATTGATGAAAGCAAGCCAGATGGTGACGTCTAACTTCCAGGGGGCAGAAAGTACAGCCCTCCTGCATGCCTGGAGGAGAGGGGACCTGTGTCAGTGACCAGCAATGACTTGGGACACAGCAAGAACAGATGCAGGTGGGTCTCAACAAAGCTCAAGGAGAAACTTCTGAAATCCTAACGAAAGGAGATGAGAAGTGGCTGTGAAGAACTGGAAAGAGCACCAACTTTGCGTCAGAACATCCAGGTTGGAGTATGAAATTTACTAGCTATTCCTCCGATTCTTATAGAACTTTAATATCAATCCTTGTCAGTTCTGGAATGAGCTTTTGGAAGGCAATTGCTGCCTCTGCCTTTGATCTCTGTCCATCACTCTGTCCCTACTACACTACCCTCAAATGTAGAAATGTGATAGAAATGGCTCTGATTTTTCAAATAGAAGCATTTTTCCCCCAAGGAGACTGTCATTTA
This sequence comes from Myotis brandtii, assembly GCF_000412655.1. Taxonomy (NCBI): domain Eukaryota; kingdom Metazoa; phylum Chordata; class Mammalia; order Chiroptera; family Vespertilionidae; genus Myotis; species Myotis brandtii. The sequence continues at coordinate 82,888 of NW_005370080.1, forward strand.
TGCTTTCATTTCACAATCATGTCAGTGGTCTATTTCCTCATAGATGATAGTGTATCGTTTTAGTTCCACAAAGGTGTCAGTAATGTGAGATTTCTGAACTACACAAGAGAAGCAGTTGGACTGGGCCATGGTACAATGGCAATATTCCTTCTGGGAAGTCCGAAGATCTAGGTCAGTGGTTCTCAACCTTGGCTGCACATTAGAATCACCTGGGAATCTTTTTAAAATCCTGATTTCTGCACCTCATCCTCCGGAAATTCTGTTTCTTTGTTATGGGGTTGGGCCACAACATTAGTAGATTCTAATGTGCAGCCAAGGTTGAGAACCACTGATCTAGGTTTTGTACAGGCTCTGCTACTTGTAAGCTGGCTTTGTTTTCTAAGGGACAAGGGGCAATAACCTCCTTGGGTTCACCCCTGCCCCTCCCAAAGGTTGGGGTACACTCCATGCAGATTTCAGTATCAAATGGTTGGGTCTTTAAAGGACTAATTTGGGGTGTCACTGCCTATGTCAGAGGTTGTGACTCTCCCCTACTGGAGATTTAGCTGGAGACCTTGCACCTTGTCCCTGGGCAAGCCACCCAACAAATTCAGCCTCATTTAGCTAATTTGTAAAGTGCAGATAAATATTCCAACCCCATCTTCCACAGAGAATTTTTGAGAGGATAAAGGAATTAATATTCCCATTATATATCCACAGATATGCATAGAATACTTTTCAGGTGGGGCAAGACGCTGAGCCAGTTGCCCCTGGGAAATCAGTTAATTGGATGTGCAAGCTCCACGTGTGTGGCTCTCTGCGGGGAGGCTGGGGGCTTAACTGGTAGGCAGAGAGCGCATGAAAGCAGTATGTAAGGTGGGACGATGGGGAGAGTTCAGGGGAAGACGGGCGCCTCCGAGGAGATCACACTGCTGCTCCCCTTCAGGAACCCCTCCCTACTTTTGGTGGCCCCATTAAGAGAAGCTGTAAGAAGGTGGTAGAAAGGGTGGGTGGACACCCAGTGATGGAAAGGCAGAGCGAGAGTATTCATGTTGAGTGGCCTGACTGGCATATGGTGGTGTACCCGGGGCTGGTGACTTACCTGTTCCAGCGGTGAAGGAATGCACCTTCTGGGGTTTTGCAAGTCATTCTTTTGACCCAGCTTTCCAATCCTGTGGGGAGCAAGGGCAGAGTTTTCAATAGCCTTTTCACTGGAAGTGGTGTCACCCCACCTCCTGGGTAAGTACCCAGCCTTATGCCCTCACGGAGAGCCCAGGATGTGTCTGTCCCTTCGCAGCTCCGAATCAGCGGTTCCCTGATGGCTTTGCTGGAGCAGGGCTTTGGGTGAGGGCTAATTAGATAATGTCTGGGAAGCACTTGGAGTTCCTTAGAGACAGGCTCGCTCTCAATGTATTATTAATAGTGGTGAGCATAGTGTTTCCAAACAAAACTGGTGTCTATTTAAATACTCAGGGTGGGGGCAGGGAGGGAAGAGGGGAGGGCAGGACCAGCCAAGAGAGTCCATCCTTTGGGAAGGCCTGCAGGCCGGTCAGGTGAACTGCAGGATTGGGGCAGAGGCCAGGCATTGTTGTGAGGAGTAGGAGATGGAAATTTTTGCACCTTCACCCCCACCCCTTTGCCCCCTGATAGCACTTGTGCGGACACTGTGAGCAGGACAAACTGGTCTGTGATGGTGATCTGGGCACTAAGGAGGGAAATCAGTTAGCCTGAGTCTGGCCAGGCTATGTCCCACTCGGTACCGTGCCTGCTTCCAGGAGCACTGCCTGAGCTGGCCGGCATTCCTGAGAGAGAACCCTCTGCTCCAGCTGGCTCTGTTTTCTAAGGGACAAGGGGCAATAACCTCCCTGGATTCACCCCTGCCCCTCCCAAAGGTTGGGGTGCACCCCATGCAGATTTCAGTATCAAATGGCTGGGTCTTTAAAGGACTAATTTGGGGTGTTACCGCCTATGTCGGAGGTTGTGACTCTCCCCGGCTGGAGATTTAGCTGGAGACCTTGCACCTTGTCCCTGCTGACGCCTGTGGCTGCACAAGTGGGTGGGTACCCAGAACAGCTGTCCCCCAAAGATATGCTGAAGTCTGTTATGGACCGTATGTTTGTATCCCCACAAAATCCATGTTGTGGTGAAGGCCTGGGGTGGGGCAGGGTCTGGGTGGAGGCAGGCAGAGGGGGAGAAGATGGGGACATCTGTAATACTGAAAACAATGAAAAAGTGCATATGTTGAAACCGTAACCCCAAAGTGCTAGTGTTTGAAGACGAGGCATTTGGGAGGTGTTTTTGGGTAGAAAAGGTATGAGGGTGGGGACCTCGTGGTGGGAACAGTGCCTATATGAGAAGAGACACCAGAGAGCTCTCTCTTTCTCTCTCTCTACCTTGTGAGGACACAGCAAGGAGGAGGCCATCTGCAAGCCAGAAGGAGATTTCACACCAGAAACCAAACCAGCCGGCACCTTGATATTGGGCTTCCAGCCTCCAGAACTGTGAGGAAATATTTTTCTCTCTTGTTTATAAGTCTGTGGTGCTTTGTTCTGGCAGCCTGAGTAAACTAAGACAAGGAGCTAACCTCCATCCCTCAGAACGTGTCCTCACAAATGGGGTTATTGCAGATGTAATTAGTTAAGATGAAGTTACACTGCAGCAGGGTGGGCCCCTAATCCAATCTGACTGGTGTGCCTACCAGAAGAGACAGATGTGCACAGAGGGAAGACATGTAAAGACACACAGGAGAACAGCACGTGAAGGTGGAGGCAGAGATTGGAATGATGAGTCTATAAGCCGAGGGATGCCAAGGATTGCTGGCAACACCACAAACTAAGAGAAAAGCAAGGAACAGATTCTCCCCTGGAGCCTTCAGAGAGAGCAGGGCCCTATCAACACCTTGAATTTGGACTTCCAATCAGCAGAACATTGAGAGAACAAATTTCTTCTGTTTTAAAGCACCTAGTTTTGATTCTCTCTCTCTCTCTCTCTCTCTCTCTCTTTCTCTCTCTCTGCTCCTCTACCCCCACCCCTCCACCCAGGCCTTCGTCCTTTGGGTGTTTCTCTTTATTTACTCTCTCCTAAGCTCCAAAGGTCCTTCTTTTGCTTCTGTAACTTGTTTCCTGAGCCCACACAGCCCAGCTGGCTCACTTCTTCTATATCTGTGACTTTCTAAATAAACATTTGCTTGTAAAAAAATAATAATATTTTTAAAAAAGCGCTCAGTTTTGCTTTTTTGTTATAGCAGCCCCAGAAAACGAATCCTCTAGGGCAGCGATTTTCCACCAGACACTTAATGTGCTACAGGAATTTGTAAAACATGCAATACCTAACTATTTAGTCAGGGGCACTGACCTCTTTTCCCTTAGATTGTCAAATAAGAAAATGACAACAGCTAATACAACAATAGCCGTCTGGGAAAATGAATCAAAAGTATACCTATTTTTTTTTGGCAGATCAGCAAAAAATATATTTTTTGGTGTGCCACAGCATTTTAGTAATTAGTTTATGTGTGCCATGAGATGAAAAAGGTTGAACATCGCTGCTCTAGGTCTAAGGGTGTTCCGTCTCTCTTTCACACTGACCACAAACACCTCTGTTGCCTTAGAAAGCCAGCCAAGCCGAGCAGACCTCTGCTCTCTGTTTTTCTATTTCAGGAAGTCTGTGCACTTGGACTCCCAGGTTCTCTCATTGAGGCCGGGTCGCTTGCTGCCAAGTTCTCACACAAAATGTTCCATGATACAAAAGAGCTTAGCAACCCACAGGCCTCGGGCAGTGGAAGAGCAAAGCTGTCTTCCTGTTTAGTGAAAGGACATGCATCTCTGAATGTCAAAAATCACAAATCATTACTTCTCCTTATGAATGAATCATCAGATGACGTTTTATTGGTGGACACCCAATCTCATTATAGCTTACTCCCATACATTGCCATGGGAAATGGGCAGGTTTAGTGTGGGTTAGTAAAATCTCAACATGTTAGGTGACCTGGCAAGTTCTGGCATTGAAACACTTTTGCTGCACCTGCCAGTCACTCACTGGCCTCAAGGGTGGACATTATAGAGCTACCAGTACCCCTTTTCTCTCTTACCCTCACCTCCCAATAATTTCAGAACAAAGGGCCAATAATAGATAACTTTTAGGTACAGAATCCCCAGCTTCTGTTTGTCATGTGTGTGAACAAACCCAATAAAATATATCATGATACCAAGCCAGTGGTGCCATGTTATTTAAACTAGTAATCAAGAGTCTTAAAGCTGGTTTTTCTACAGTGGCTTAACCACCAGCACCCCTTTCCTGGATCTGGGCAGAGTGGGAGGCACAGTGGGGGAGGTTGGGCCACAGACACCTAGCACTATCTTGGGTTAGCTTGCCTTTCAGAATAAGCATAAACCTCCAGCAGCCTCAAGACCAGAATCAATCTCTAGAACTTGTTCAAAATAGCATCCAGAGGCTGTGCCTTCAGGGAATGTCCTCCCCCACTGGCATCCTTGCATCACAGGGAGGAGCTGATGCATTAACCCAGGAAATAAAGCCTTCTTTATTTGTGTCAGTTAAGCTGCTCCTTTGACTCACATCAACCAAGCTTTATGCCTCGAAATGTTAGCAGCCAGTATAATTAAGGTTGAGAAGAGATACAGAAACAGTGTGGGAGTAACTAATCTTTAAATTTGAGCTGCCAAAGGCACAATGGTTCCAGAGTCATGACTTCTTGTTATTAAAAGTGTTCTCAGGGTCTGTGGATGCTAATATAAACCAGCCCCGATGTTAAAAACACAACTATTAATTAATGTGGGTAGATAAGGGTTTTATTTAGAACAGGCAGCCTGCATAGGTTTCTGCTGGTGTGGGCATTGAAAGTGTTCAGTGGAGGCATAAGTGGGGCTGGTCCTTGGAAAACTTAGGGCAGGTGAATTAATTGGGCAGACTAATTTAGGTGGCTACCATGGGTGAGGTCTTGTGCCAGGCGCTGAGGGAGATGAACGAGGAATCGTTTTTACTAAGGGCAAGGGGAAAAGCATGGCTTTTGCAGTGTGTCCCTTAGGCATAGACAGTACTCTACTTGTATCTTATTGAATAGTTATTATTCCCACTCAGAACCATCGAGTAATGTGTTGAATTCACCCAGCCAGAGAGGCCCCAGCTGTGATTTGAATCCAGGTCAGTTTAATTCCAAAGGCTGGACACATGCTAACCCTAACATAAGGTAGACTGTCATAACTGGTATAAAGCTATCCAAAGAAAGCCCAGAGGAAGGAGAAACTGATTCCAACTGGAAAAGTTAGGTATGATACTGTGATGAAGCTAGCCTTTGAGCTGGTCTTTTAAAGATTGGGAGATCGTAATAGGCAGGGATGATTGAGGGGTATTCTCAGCTAAGAAGAAACAGCTCCTGCCAAAGTTCCAGAGGAGGCAAGTGTGAGGGTAGCATAAAGCATGTGAATAACCTGGCATGACTGGTCTGAAGAATGTGTGGTGGAGACAATCTGACAAAGGTCACACTGTAAAAGGCCTTGAATGCCACCCTAAGGGATTTGATTTTATCCTGTTGAGCAAGGGGTAGTGAGTAGAGAATATCTAAAGAGAAGGATATAATTAGAGCTGTTCTCTGGGAAGATAATTTTGATAGCAGGGTGGTTGATGGGCTGACTGGGAGAAGACAGACCCAGACAAACCAGTTAAGAAGCTAATGCAATAGGAAGGTATGATCTGTTGAGAGCTAGAACCCGGGCACTGGGAGTGAAGGAAGGGACAGATTCCAGCAGAAGTTCAAATCAACAGGACTGGGCCAGTTGAAAGGCCGGGGAAGAGAGCCAGCTTCATGGTGTGTGATGTCCTGAGGGCCTGCGACCTCGTGAGGGCCTGCATGTAGGTGGATTCTTTGATGTTTTATCTTGAAATTCTTGCTCATTTTGAACAAAGCGCACCCACATTTTAATTTTGTCCCAGGTCCCGCAGATTTGTAACTGGTGCTGGGCTTGGGTTTTACAGCTAGGGAAACTGGGTTTAAATCCCTGCTCTAACTCTTCCAGGCTATGAAGATTTCAGCAAGTCACTTAACTTCCCGGACTCTTCAGTGTCCTTATCTGTAAAACGAGAATAATAATAATTATTCAGTGGGGTTCTCATGAGGATTGGAGAAAATTACGTTAATAACGACAATGTTTGAGTACTTGCGTGCCAGGTTTTGGGCTAAGCACTTTTATATTAATGACAAATGTAATCATTGTGACACCTTATGAGTTGGGTACTACTTTTATTCTGATTTTTACAGGAAACAGACTCAGATGGGGTCATGCCACTTCTAATAGGTGGAGCCGGGATCAATTTCTGGTCTGCCTAACTCCAAAGCCTGTGTTGGCACTATGCTCAATTATGTCATTATCGCCATTATTATCATCAATATTAATGGTGCAGGTGAGGAAGAAGGGAGAGCAAAGAGGCAGAAGTGAGCTGGGGTGACAGAATGAATGGAGCTGCCATTCTCTGCTGAGCAATAGTAATAATGGAATAATGATCTTGGCTTTGGGCAACTTGCCTTGGGACATTCTGGGTTCTCTTTCCATGCAATAACTTTATCACTTAGGTTTTATTTGTTATGGTTCAGCTTAATGGGCAACTCTTCTAGGGACACTTCGTGTCACCGGGGTGACTGGGAAGATCAAAGTGCCTCCCAGATTACGACGTGAATCTTACTGGTAGAAATTAATACCTTCATATGCCAGGAGTCTTGCATGATTCCCATCATGATCTTGTACTGTGGTTGGTGACTGGGTCTAGCTGCATTCCCCCCCCTCCCCCCCAAATACATATAAGAAACAATAAATGACATGGTGCAGGTGTCTTAAGGTGCACAGTATCAGGGCACACATTAGTCTTCTCCATCTTCCTCTTGATTCATCACTTGCAGTTCAGTGGGATTGAGCTCATTAGTTCCTTTCCAGAGAGCAGGGGGGTGAGAAGCTGAGAGGCTGGATGAAAGGGGGAAGATTGGGGTGTGTTGGTGTCAGTGGAGAGGTAGGAGCAACACCCCACCAGGACAGGGAGAAAAGATGACCAGCTTTCTGACGTCACTATAGTGAACAAGGCTGGCCCATGTGGCTAGAATGTCAGTGAGCCAGGGGCATCTAAGGGGCTGGGCCAACAGAAGAGGAAGTATTCCCGGAGGTCTGCATGTTCCTTTCTGAGGATTCTGGAGGTGCAGTGGGATCACCCTTCCCTGCCAGGTGGGAATCATTCAAAATACAGTCTGTTTGAGTTGACTTTTTACATGCTTGCCCTGTGGCAGGTGAGTTAGGATGTATGGGGGAGGGGGAGCATTGGGAAGTCCTGTTACTCTCAATGGGGCAGGTCTAGGAATGCTGCCCAGGCTTTGGAATGGTCCAGAAAACTGGGCGTGTAGCTCTTCTTTAATCAATCACTTGCCCTGATCCAAAGGGGCAGGGGCAGGGACTTCTGATTGCTTTTAAACAGTGTGTAGCTCTTCATTAGTCAATCACTTGCCCTGATCCAAAGGGGCAGGAGCAGGGGCAGGGGCAGGGGCAGGGACTTCTGATTGCTTTTAAACAGATGAACTAGTTTCCTTGATATAAAAAAAGAAACTTTTCTGTGCTCTGCAAATACTTCAATCATTACAGGAATACACAGTGTAGATAGTGATGTCCCAGTTCATCTCCCCTCCCCAAGATAATCACTAATGACTTTGAAGTGGGAAGAGGGCACTTTGTCTCTTACACTCTGTAACATTGAGTAATTCACACTTGATCTTAGCCAAAAGGATGAGAAGTGATGTAACATTAAGTAATTTAGGAGGATTCTTTTGAATGTTAACAAAATAAGTGCCCATGAATAAAATTGAACTTGGTGTAGTGGAAAGGGCACTGGACCAAGAATAAGGCCTTGGTGTCTAACTAGATTCTGCTGTCTCACCCGGTCTTTAATTCAAGGCCTCAGCTGGACCCATTAGGACAGATTGGGATTGCCATTTGGAAGCCTAGTGACCAGGAGACTGACTCTGGCCCAGCCTCACTCCACATCACAAGGTATGTGATTCCAGCTCTCTTTCTTCTGTTTGGGTTCTGACATTTTTTACCTCTAGGATTTTAGTACTTGTATCATCCACCTTACTGACTTAACTTTCTGACTATTGGGTTGGCCCTCTTTCTGATTTGATGCATTTGGACTAATCTCATAGAACTTTCATAGGAAATCTGTGTTAGTTTGGGCAGATAATCTGTAAAAAGAGAGGTTAGATAATAATAGTGACTGTTTACTGAGCACTTATATGATTCAGGCATTATGCTAAGTACTTCACATGAACTCTCAAATTTACTCCTATGACATTGGACTTGATGAGTTTAACAGTGAATGTGTTTTGGCTGCAAGTAATGGAAAACCCAATTCAAAGAGCTTTAAACAATAAGGACATTTATTGGCTCACATAACTCACAGGAAGTTCAAAGGCAGAATGGACTTTAGAGTTAGTTGATCATTCATCTATAAGAATGACTTCAAGAACCCAAGTTCTTTCCATCTCCCTGCGCTGCCATTGAGAGTGTAGACTTCAGTCTAAGGCTGGGTCTCCTCATGGTTGAGGGTGGGCTGTCAGCAACAGTCAGTGCTCCTGGCTTGTTTCTTCTTTATGTTAAGCCTCAGGGAAGGAATTGCTTATGGAAATTCTCTTAGAGCAGTGGTTCTCAACCTTGGCTGCACATTAGAATCACCTGGGAATATTTTTAAAATCCTGATTTCTGGGCCTCATCCTCGGGAAATTCTGTTTCTTTGTTATGGGGTGGGGCCACAGCATTAATAACAAAGAAACAGAATTTCCGGAGGATGAGGCCCAGAAATCAGGATTTTAAAAATATTCCCAGGTGATTCTAATGTGCAGCCAAGGTTGAGAACAACTGTCTTAGACTAACTATCCTAGAGACTCTGGTAAGATTCCCTTGTGCCTTATTGTCCTGATTTGTATCATGTATCATGAACTGCAGAGAAGGATAAAACCATTTTGATTGGCTTAGATAAATCAAGACCCACTTCCAGAGCTAGAGAAGCAGGCAGCTTCCCCTGAGTCACACTGGTCACCTGGAGAAGAGCAAACTCAGGGCTCTACCAGGAAACAGGAATAAGGGACATGAACTCTGAGTAGGCAACCAACAGTATCTACTAAATTGAGGTTAACTAACTTGCCCTTGGGCAAGTTAACCTTGTTCTTAACTGCTCTACCATATTGCCTAATGTCCCTTCCATCTCAGGCATTCCACATGTCTAAATCAATTAGGAACATTTCAGCCAGTATAAGGAAATAATGTAAATAAATGCTGTTTTAATACCTACACACATTTAGCTTCTCTCAATAGTCATTTTTCCCCCAAAGGATATTTTACAAGTACCAGTTAATGTGGAGGAATACTAGTATTTTGGCATAAGATATCTGACTATCAGTTTATTAGTGGGGTATTTCAGTTTCAAAGTTACAGATCTCTTTCTGATTCTAAAATATGCAAGTGTACAGATTACATTCCAAGCAAGTCATAAAATTAAATAGTTGATCCATAACAAAAGCTGAGAAAACAAAACCACATTCATTTTCCCCTGAGTTCAGATTTAAAGACAAACTTCCCTAATTCACTTACATTGGGAAAAAGAATCAGAACCAAGGTATCAGTCTCAAAGACAGCTCACTGACTTAAATAATAAATGGAATATATTGACTTGCATCTCTTGAAAAACCCAGAACTCAGCAAGCTTCTTTTAGTTCAATAATGTCACCAAAGATCCTGCTTGTTTCATTTTCTCCTATCTTTTGTGGTTCTGTTTTATTTCAAGGCTACCTGACCTCAGGGTCACAAAATGGCTACGTGTACCCCTGGACTACACACTCCCCTATCCACATCTGTTGACAAAGGTATCACTCAAAGAATGAAGAAACTTTATCCCCCAAAGGTTTCCAACAATGTCTCCTTGAAGTTCATTGGCCTGAACCAATCTGTGTGACCAGGGGGAATGAATGGGCTGCTTCACTTTCCCTATGTCATATAACTCACCCTGAGAGCTGATCCTCAATGGCCAACCCATATCCAGAGCCTGCAGGAAAGGGAAGGGAGCATGATGCTGGGAATGTAACTCACAAAAGTCTACTGTAGTAGCTATAGGAATTAGTGTTTGCCTTTAGTTGATCAACTATTCCTCACCAACTTCCCAGAAACGATGTACATGGTGGCAGTAAGAGGAGAGTGGAGAGAAAGAGCACAGTAATCAAATTACAGGCACGACTTAGGGTATAGCAAGAATTCTCTAGCCAACCCCAAGTGTCTGTGGGTGGAAAGTTGAAAATCATGTTCTGATAAGGCTTGCTGAGTCATCCCTACCCCCAAAGCCTCCTCCCTCTTCCCTATTTGTAGAGCATTGTCTCCCAAGCCTCCCTGAGAGCCTCAAACTCAATTTAATTTTCTTATGTCCTACTCACACAGTGAGGGGCGACCCTCCCTGAAAAACCTTCTTTAGAAGACCCCCATTGAGGGCACTTGGTCCTCAGCAGTAAGGAACTGGCCCAGTATCGTTTTAAGCAGTATCTCCCAAGTTTACAGCAGCCTACAAATAGAGAAACCTTAATTCCAGAGGGCCCACAGCTGTTTATTTTTCAGTTATTCATTCAACTTCATTCATTTGTTCATTCATTCACTCACTCATTCAGTCATTTTACAAGTGTTGAGTGCCTACCATTTATCAGGCATTACTTTATGCACTGGATTTACAGTATTAAATAAAATTTTCTAAGTGTCTGTCACACGAAGCTTCATGGTAGTGGACAAAAATAGAAATAAAAAAATATTTATACTATCAGGTTAGGAAATGATGCTATAAAAAATAAAGCAGAATAAAGGCAAACAATGTGTATGTGGGGTTGTTATTTTCAATAAGTTGCTAAGGGAAATTCTCTCGAGGAAGAACCAGCACACAGTGCCTAACAGTATTCAAGACACTGGGGAATCTTTGAATAATTAGTTAATTAGCTAATGGGTTTGGTAGACCCAGAGTTGAGGCTCTTTCCACCCTTTCCCCAGAAGCAGACCTGTGTTGTTCAATCAAGATCCAGATCACGTACAAACACTTTGGTCTCCAAAAGAGGGATTAAACAAGTTATTCTAACGTAAAACTGAAAGGGCAAAAATGTAGATGAGTAAGAATATAAGTATTAATTTGCCTTTGGGTTTTAAAAAATATACATTTTTCCCTAGCTGGTTTGGCTCAGTGGATAGAGCATCAGCCTGTGGACTGAGGGGTCCTGGGTTCGATTCTGGTCAAAGGCACATGCCTGGGTTGTGGGCTTGATCCCCATTGGGGGATGTGCAGGAGGCAGCCGATCAATGATTCTCTCTCATCATTGATGTTTCTAGCTCTCTTTCCCTCTCCCTCCCTCTCTAAAATCAAT
>NW_005370080.1:94356-116442 GCF_000412655.1 Myotis brandtii
AGATGTTATATATATATTTATTGATTTTAGAGAGGAAGGGAGAGGGAAAGAGAGATAGAAACATCAATGATGAGAGAGAATCATTGATCGGCTGCCTCCTGCATGCTCCCTACTGGGGATTGATCCTGAAACCTAGGCATGTGCCCTGACTGGGAATCAAACTGTGACCTCCTGGTTCCTAGGTCAATGCTCAACCACTGAGCCATACCAGCCAGGCACCTTTGAGTTTTTTGCACATTGACAGATCGCTTTATGAGTGGAGAGGTGGTCCTTAGGGTTCCTCTGCTTGTTTGCAAATGAACATTTTCCCCAAATGGGCCCAAAGAACTATCTTCCTCTCACTGGAGGGCCAGTTAGAGAAGCTCGTGTGGATATAGGGAATAAAAGCACCAGTTTGACCCAAGCCTTCTTTGACCTACATGTTTATGTGGGGATTAAGAGTGGAATGAGTTGTCACTGAAAAGATGTGCTTTGTGTATTTAGAAGATAAGTATTTTTTTATTGCTAATTAGTGTTGGACTCACATACATTTGTCATGTTGGTATGTCAGATTCATTTGTCCTTTTAAACCCAAGTGCCGTAATTAATCTTTTTCCATCTACTCTCTGCTACAGTCTGGCTGTAACTCAGAGTGCCAGGCTCCCTGGTTATAGGTTTTCTATTTAGGACATCTTGAATTTTAAAGTGAAATTGAGTTTGAATCCTGTTAAAGAGCACACCTTTGGGTAGATCCAAGAGCTAGCCTTTGCTGGAGTAAACCCACGAAATGGGGAGATGGGGGAATATAGTACTACTCAGTGTTTTCTAAGTCTCTGCCTGGGTGTCATTTTCTCCATGGAGCATTTACTGAGCCCACCCTCTCTCCCTTAGAATTGGACAATACTTCCTCCTTTGTGCCCAGCTAAGACCTTTACACACAGGTATCAGAGTGTCTCTGATTTTTATTTTTACTTTATCGCAGCTACTTTTAACCCATCTATCCTCACACCAACACTCTCCCACCACTCAGCATCTATATAGGAATTGTACTCCATTCATATGTGTGTCCTCAGTACTCAATATCTTGCCTGGCAAGATGTTCTTGTGAAATGGCACAAAATGAAATGAAATACTTAATGATTTTAAATCAGATCTCATTTGATTCATATAACTATTAAGACAAGCAAAATTGGACCCCAATGTTTAAGAAAAACCTAATTGATGGGAAATTTAGTAATGAGAAAATTCTGTCATTGATTGAGTTTTTTTCCTGAAGAGTGAGAAAGAGTGTCATTGTTCAATTTCAATAGCAGAACATCTTTTGGAATGTTATTGTCCCCTAGTAATAATTTGAGAAGTGTTGCCTTAACAAATAAGTATTCCAGTTTAAATAATAGTCTGACCTAAATAATAATAATAATCAACCAAAGACCTTGTATGCATATGTGCATAACCCATGGACACAGACAATAGGGTGTTGAGGCCTGGGGTGGGGTGGGGGCAGGCTGGAGGGAGTCAATGGGGGAAAAAGGAGGACACATATAATACTTTCAACAATAAAGAATCATAAAAAGAAAAACAACAATGTCATTTGTATATCATTTTACTGCTTACAGGGGCTATCATATCTATTCTATTACTTAACCTTGAAAAGAACTGTCAGAAGTAATTATTATAATGATAACCATTGAAATGATGAAGCAAGCAAGAATGAATTAGATTGTTTCAGTTCCCATATCTAGCAGGTAGAAGAATTGGGATACAGGCCCATGTGCTGCTATTGTTGTGTGTGTGTAAGAGCTGGCACCAATGGATGGAGAAGGAATGTGTGAGATTCTTCCCAAGGGCTGACCTTCAGAGAGCTTCAGTAGTTTAAATGAGCTGTGAGTATCTGCAGACCTGAGAGGTCTGGGGGGTGTGATGTGAGGCAGAGCCAGGAGGTGGAGATTTCAAGTCCTTCCACGTCTTGTCTTCATTGTAATTCAATCTGCATTGGTCACGACCATGTCCTTGCTGCTATATGGCCTCTGGTGGACCATGGTGATAAGGCTGAGACCCAGGGGAGGGGAGGAGTTAGACTACATGTTAGTCTGTCATCTTCATCTGACTAGGCTTGTTTAAGTTGCCTGGAGCTGGTTATTTTACCAACCTCTGACAAAGATTACTTGGTGACCATAACCAGGCTGCTTCTGCAAATGAGCTCGAGCTATCTCCATATATAAAAGCCTAAGCAACCATCTGACTATCCGACCAGTAACTATGATGCACACTGACCACCAGGGGGCAGATGCTCAATGCAGGAGCTGCCAAGCTGCGGTGACTTGGCAGCTGCGGTTCTTGGGTGATGCACCCGGAACGAGAGCGGAGGAAGCCTGATTCCGGGGTGCATCACCTGAGAACCACCCTCTTGCAACCCAGGACCCCTTGGGGGATGTTGGAGAGCTGGTTTTGGCTTGATCCCCACAGGCCAGGCCAAGGACCCCACCAGTGCACGAATCCGTGCACTGGGCCTCTAGTGATTAATAAATGCAGCCCTAGGGAATGTGGTCATTAAAAACACTTATGCAGCATCATAACAATCACAGGCCCACAGTCTCACATCCAAAATTTTGGGAGCCAGATGGGTTTCAGGACACAGAATATTACCTAACACCCCTTGTGGAGACTCTTGCAGCATTGTGCAATCAAGCATCTTATTAAATCTGCAGCCAAAGGGAGGGACTGCACTCTGAATGAAACAAAGACTATAAATAGGCTCACATCAGTTTAGGTCAGTCCTTGACACCTAGTGAGTTAGGAATTAACTCGTGGTTTGGAGAGCTTCTTAAATTTCAGAATTATGGGTAGGGAATAATAGACTCTTATCTTCTTTATGACCCCACCACTCCATTTTCTCATTATTATTTCTCTCAAAGACAGAACATATTCTTTGGCTTGCTAGAAATGACAATGGCCCATATTAGGTTTCTTGGAAAGATGCTATGTCATCACCCTTTGGATGTATCTTGATCGACAGGTGAAGGCCAAATTTTTGAAGCTGAAGAATTGCCTTTAGATGTTAATAATTAAAGCTGATTTATGGAAGTTTGGCAAATGAGAAGATTTTCCAAGAGTGTTTGGAATTTGGTAGATGGAGGGGACTTGGGGAAGTCCCTCAGGTGGCAGTTCCAGCAGGAGCCTGTGAGCCTCTTGGCAGGAGCGTTCACTCTGTAAAAGGGACAGACGGGGGGGAGGGGGGGGGCGGGGGGCTGCAGCACTGGCTTCGTGCTGGGAAGAAATTTGAGCTGAGTTACCAAGGGCTGAGATTCTAACACAAAAGATTTGGGTTGTGTGTCTTAAATTATGAAATCACTGAAAATTTTTGAGCAGAGACTGATGGGATGAAAATGGGGCCTAAATAACAAACTGCTTATTGTCTGCTGAGCGTGCCAACCCCTTCCAGTGTCCAGAGCTGAGCTCCTGCTCTGTCCTTTGCCTGAAATGCCCTTCCTGGGCTCCTTCCTGCCTGGGCACACTCTCACTCATCTTTCAGGACTCAGCTCAAATGTCACCTGCTCTGTGAAGCCTCTCCCTGACCCCAGGCAGTGTTAATTGCTCCTTTCTCTGTGACCCCTCAAGGCTTTGCACACACCTGACATCACTTCTCTCATTCACTGCAGTTTGTCCTTGTCTCCCCAAGTTGAACCACAAGGTCCCCCAGGGAAGGCACTATGCCTTTCTTGGTGGTGGGTGGGTGGGGGACTGGTACCTGGCACAGTGCCTGGCCTGCAAGAATTCTAAGCAATTATTTGTTGAATAAATGATTATATCTTCTCTTTATCCTTAATATTCTATCTGTTCCCTGTTATTTTTTTTTCTTTTAAAATTGGTCACATCTATGTAATTGCAGTGATAACTCTTATATGGACGTAGGAATATCCACCACCCTCCAATACAGAACCATGGGATTTCCCTGGCCAGTGTGGCTCATTTGGTTGTGCATTGTCCCATGTGCTGAAGGGTTGCTGGTTCAATTCCTAGGCAGGGAACATATAACAGGTTGCGGGCTCAATCCTGGGTTGGGGTGCATGTGTGAGGCAGCTGGTTGGTGTTTCTCTCTCTCTCACTCTCTCTAAAATAAATAAAAATATATTAAATAAAAAGAGAACCATAGAATTGTGTGAAAATGAGACTTGTGAAGAAAAGGTTGGGGTGAAGGTTGTCAGATGCTGTAATGAGTTGAATTGTGTCCCCTCAAAAGACATGCCCATGTCCTTAGGCTCCAGTACCTGCAAATGTGCCTAATTTGGAAAAAAAGGTCTTTGCAGATGTCATTGAGGTAAAAATCCCATGATGGGGTCATGCTGGACTGGGTGGGCTGTAATTCCAGTAACAGAGGGCTTTCTTTTTAAGAGGCAGAAAAGGAGACACAGTGGCACAGGGGAGAAGGTGATGTGAAGATGGAGACAGAGATTGGAGTGGTTCAGCTAAGCCAAGGAATGCCAGGGATTGCTGGACACCCTGGAAGTAGGGGAGACCTATGGAGAGGAATTCTCCATCAGAGTCTCCAGAGGGAACCAACTCTGCAGACACTTTGATTTTGAACTTCTAGCCTCCTGAATGGTGAGAAAATAAGTTTCAGGTTTGTGGTAATTTGTTAAGGAAACCCTGGGAAACTAGTACAGATGCCACTGAGGAGTTAAAACAGTGTCATCTAATGGCTGATGGGCATGTTGAGAAGCAGTGTAGCATCAACTTTGGAGCTCAGGATTGGAGTCAGACAGTCTGGGGTAGTCCCAGCTCTAACCTCTGAGCCTCAGTTCCCTCATCTGAAAAATGGGGGGTCATGAAATATTAGTTCCTGCTGTAGAAGTCTCTAATTAAAGTAATTGAGACAATAGCAGTTATTCAATAAATGTCACTAGTCAATTATTAGCTGGAGGCAAGAGTATAATTTACTGGCCTGCAAACGTTACCAGCACCACGATGTATTAGAAAGTGGAATTCAATCCTGAAACCTGAAAGCAGCCTGCTTTCTTTTTAACTTTCTCAGAGGTATACAGTCTGCTTCCTTTAGGTCTGGTTTTGGTACTGAGTTGCAGGCATCTGTAAATTATCAGAATAATTGAATTTTAGGGTTTATTGGTCAGCGAGTGACTTGTTCTCCACCTGGGACACCCAGAGGGCCGGAGTCCCTGAGTGTAGAATGGGAGTCCTCAAGCTCTTTTCAATATTGCAGGCAGTCTCATAGAAGCTGTGTACCATTTATCTGTGGAAAGTGGGCACAACAAAACTGAAAAGAAAAAATATTTTCTTCTTTTACTGGAATGATATTTGCTAGGTTTGGTAGCAATGATTATCTCATGGAAAAATGAATTAGCATATGCAGTTTGTTTCAGATTTAAAAACTATGAAATTTGGAAAACACAGGAGAAATAATAAGAGTGTCTTTCTAATGTGTGCCAATGATTTAATGTTATGTTATAAAATGTCATGTTATGTCATGTCCCATCATGTCCCATCATGTCATGTCTCTAGGACCAAATAGTGGTCCAGAGAGGTTCAGTAAATTGTGTATGGTCACAATTATGTAGTGGTAGAGACAAAATGATTAACACAGGATTTTGATTCTCTATCTAAGACTCTTTCCCAATAAACCTCTGATTTTCCATGTTTTCTGAGGATTCTGATGTTGTTGTGTGTTTTTTTGTGTGTGTGTTGTTGTTGTTAATCCTCACCCGAGGATACTTTTCCATTGTATTTTAGAAAGAGTGGAAGGGGGAAGGACAGAGAAACATCGATGTGAGAGAGACACATTGATTGGTTGCTTCCCTCACGTGCCCAGACCAAGGCCTGGGAACAAGTCTGCAACTGAGGTACGTTCCCTTAACCGGAATCGAACCTGGGACATTTCAGTCCGCAGGCCGACGCTCTACCCACTGGGCCAAATGGGCGAGAGCAGAATTCTGATGTTTGATCTTTATTGCAATTCATTGTTCAACATACATACCTGAACTAGACAGACTCTGCCTCTCTATTCACAGATGTCCTGGTGCAGGTGGGGCCACAGCCATAGGACTTCTCCTTGGGCATCAAGTAGCAGAAACCCAGCTTTAGCAGGGATGGGATTTATGATGAAGTAACTCCAATTGATTGGTATTACTGACAGTAGTTCTGTGGCATCACTGTCCCTTTGAGGGTGGCAAATTGGAAAGTGTATACCAATTTTCCAATTATTATGAGAAGTATTTTCAAGCCCATCATTCGTTAAAGCTTTAAGTGCACAGTAAGAGCTATTTTTTTTTTTTAATGTTAAAGGAGCATGGTAAAAGCCTTTCTGTTAAAGAATATTTCCCACACTGGCCACTGGCCAAAATTCCCATGTTAGTCTTGTCTTCTTCTCAGGCACAAAAGCCACAATGAAAATGCAATTTATAACTTAGAAGAATAATCCATACCATCATCTGCCACTACATTGAGGTCACATGTGGTTACTGGCGTGGTCCCCATCCCCTTGAGCAGTCTGGCTACCCCATGCTCCCTCTCCAGGCTACAAGCATGGCTTCATGTCTGGTTGGTATGAGAGTGAGCAGCTTCCCTTTTTCCTAAGCCCATCTGTTCACCTCCCCAAGTGACAAGGCCCAGGTTTCACTTTATCTGCGGGGAAGAAAAGTTTCCTGCTCACAGGTTTAGCAAGCTCAAATTGACCGCTCAAGCCCAGCAAGAAATGCTTCCTGGAGACTCTTCTTCAGAACCTTGCCCAGGTGTTCTGCAGACCAGCCCCATCACAGCGCTGGCCCAGAGGGACAGGATCCTGGAGCAGTTAGGCTGGGAAGGGGAAGCGTCACAATGAAGGAAGTGGGGCCACCAGCCGGCCTAGCCTAATGTCATGGAGCATCTTTGGGCCAGAGGAGCCCAGATCAAAACAAATGGGGCAGGTGGGGGAATGTAGAGAGGTACAGAGGCAGGGCAAACCTCCGTTTTTCCACGATCTTGTCCCCACCAGCCCTGCATTTATTTACACATGGATTCATTCGATACATTCTTTCCCCACACTGGAATTCCAGTCAGGGGGCTGTCTCATATTTGGAACCATACACAGTTGTATACCACATGGATGAGAAATGACCTTTGAAGACTGACGATTTCTGTAGTCCTGGGCAGACATCATTCTACAACCAATTTATGAAGTTTCAATGTTCCCTTTTCTCTGTCTCCCCCTCATATTTCTTTAAACCATGTTTTACATGATAATCCCTTGAGTATTCAACACTATTTTTTTAAGCCTGAAAGAAACCACATTCTCTTTGCTCTTTACTTTTAGTTATCAAAGCACTGAAGCATTTGATTCAAAAGCAAAACAAAAAGCAAACACATGAGGCCAAATTATGCCCTCCATGGCAAGGAACTGTGTGTGGGGATTAAAGAACTGAGTTGAATCACAGGAAGAAAATGACATGGATTTTTTAGAACAGACAGAAAAGAAAAGTAGGTCAAATTTTTCAACTTCTCAACCCTGTCATTATACCTTTAAAGCTCTTGCTGTCAGTGTTTGGTGAAGTCTGTGCAAAGCCATGGGTACTGAACTCATGCTCTGGGGACATAAGGAGCTTAGCATTTGAGAAAGTGGGAGGGACATTATAAGGGAGAGTCAGTTACTTTTATTTCCATATTTCAAATCAAGTCTAACAGATCACCAAGTAACACGTGACTATTTTGGTTGCCTTATAATAATACATGGTGGGAAGAATTCAAATATGATCATAAGAAACCAGGGTTTAGAAAAATATTTTAATGAGATAGTCTCTTTCTGAATCAAAGCTAGTAGAACCAAGGACACAGTCATGCAAACAATTCTTTTTTTTTTCCTCCCACAAATATTGACAAAGTGCCTACCATGTGTATCAGTTTCCTATGTATGTGGTAACAAAGTACCACAAAGGTGGTGGCTTAAAACAATAGAAATTTATTCCCTCCCAGTTCTGGAGGGCAGAAGTCCACAATCAAGGTGTCGGTGGAGCCACACTCCCTCTTAAGGCTCTAGGGCAGAATCATTCCTCGCCTCTTCCAGCCTCCAGTGGCTCCAGATGTCCCTTGGCTTGTGGCTGCCGAAGTCCAGTCTCCGACCCCATCTTCACATGGCCTCCTCTGTGTCTGAGTCATCCCCTTTTCTGTTTCTCGTCTCTCATTCAGACACTTGCTATTGGATTTAGGCCCACCCAGACAATCCAGGATGATCTCACATCAAGATCCTTAACTTAATTATATCTGCAAAGACCTTTTCCCCAAGTAAGGTTACACGCACAGATTCTGGGATGTGCACATATTTTTGGGGGGCCACCTTATAACCCACTGCAATGTGTAAGACACGGCCTGGAACTGTAGCAGGAAAGGCCTAGCCCATTCAGGGCCTTATTTGCTCAGGCAGTCAGAGCAAGAGGACACGACTGCGAGTGTGTGCTTGGAGACAGATATAAAGGCCTACATTCAGGAGCAGGGATGGCATTTCTGGATGGGCTTCTCTCAACAGAATTTATAGGAGGATATCAACTGATCTGGGCCTTAGGTAGTATTTTTGTTCTGTTTTTTTTTTTCTTCTTCTTCATAAGAAATGTATGCTCAATGCAGAAATTTAGAAGTTACACATAAGCAAAATCAAGTCACTTATATTCCCACTACTTAGAGATAAGTTCTATAAAAACCTTCTGGATTATTTTTCCTGTTTATGTAAATATTTAAAATATATTTCCCAAGAAATGCAATCAGAACATAACATCCCATTTGTACCCCCATTCTCACATGGAAGCTGAATAAAATTCTGCTTTTTTTGGGGAGATGAGCCCTTTATAATCCACATTCCTGGTGTTAACCTTGATCTTAGTCCCTCCCTTCTCCCACTTCCTGCCAACTTTCAAATTTCTAGCAGTTGCCCACTTCCCTCATCTACACTGTGTCACTTCCTCTTCCTGTTTCTCCCCTCACCCTGCCCCAGTACCAAAGGCACCATTTCTGGTCAGTTGTGTACAGTACATGTTTTGTTAGTTTTATTTTTGTGCTTTTCATGATAATACAGACCCACTGACCCAACACTATTTTTCATTAACTTTGCCATGACAGAAATCCACATTTTACACATTGAAGTTTTTTTAAAAAAATATATTTTATTGATTTTTTTACAGAGAGGAAGGGAGAGGGATAGAGAGTTAGAAACATCGATGAGAGAGAAACATTGATCAGCTGCCTCCCGCACACCTCCTACTGGGGATGTGCCTGCAACCAAGGCACAGGCCCTTGACCAGAATTGAACCTGGGACCCTTCAGTCTGCAGGTCGACGCTCTATCTACTGAGCCAAACCGGTTAGGCTGAAGTTTTTTTTAAAAAAATTGTTATTTATTGATTAGAGAGAGAGAGACAGAAAGCAAGAGAGAGAGAGAGAGAGAGAGAGAGAGAGAGGGGAATATCAATTTGTTCCACTTATCTGTGCTCTTCCTGAGTTGAAACACACAAACTTGGCATATTGGGATGATGCTCTAACAAACTGAGCTACCCGGCCAGGACACATTGAATTTTTTGGATCATGCTTATCTCTTATGTGTTATGGAGGGATTGTAATATATTAATTCATTTGATTCTTACAGTAATATATGAGGTGGGAACTACTATTGCCTCCTATTTTATAGATGAGTTAACTGAGGCAAAGAGATGTTAAGTAATTAGACCCAGGTTCGATAGTGGCATAACCAGGATTCCAACCAGGCAGGCTGGCTCTAGAGCTTGTGTGCTCATCTACTGCACCCAGGGTAGCCTCTAATCACACGGGTGTACATTCACTTTTTAATCCCACCACTTATACCTTTTCTTTTCTTTAAAAAAAAATTTTTTTATTGATTTTTTACAGAGAGGAAGGAAGAGGGATAGAGAGTTAGAAACATCGATGAGAGAGAAACATCGATTGGCTGCCTCCTGCATGCCCCACTGGGAATGTGCCTGCAACCAAAGTACATGCCCTTGACCGGAATCGAACCCGGTACCCTTCAGTCCGCAGGCCGACGCTCTATCCACTGAGCCAAACTGGTTTGGGTTATACCTTTTCTTTTCTGCCCAACACACTTATATTTTTTGACCAGGAGTGACTTCTATTTCATGGCCTACTTACTTTTCTCCCAACTTATTAGCATCTTTGTTCTATTTCCTTTTCTTATAGCCAGATCTCATGTTCCATCATTTCTATCCTTTCTCAGGTTATTTGTTTTCAAGCTAGAGTTTTAGAAACCCACCATCATCACACTTTCCCCCATATCCACATACCACCTAAATTATTACTTACTATTGCTACCATCACCACACTTTCCCCACCATCACTCTCTTCCTCTTATCTACATACTATCTACATTTTATTTACTACTAGGGGCCCAGTGCACGAATTTGTGCACCTTGAAAGGAACTGTGGGCTGTGAGGCTGTGGTGTGCACAGGGGTGGGTCTCGGCCCTTCCTCTGCACCCCTGGCTGGCTCCTCCCTCCATGGCCCCCAGTTCCCTGTCTGCTGTCAGCCCTGCTCCTGCCACCGCCACCGCTGCTCCCACGCTCTGACTGAGCCAGCCCTGCTTGCACCCGCTGACAGCATGGAGCGATTGGGGCCGGAGCCAGCAGCGGTGCAAACGGGCTGGTGCCGTCAGTGGGTACAAGTGGCGGCTGCTGCCCTCATCACTCTTCAGGAGCAGGGGGAGGGGGAGAAGCCCTCAGGGGCAATTGGGGCCAGCAGCTGCCGCTCACATCTGCTGATGGCACCGAGCAATCAGGGCTGGCGCTGGGCGCCAGGAGCGGGTGTGAGCAGCGGCTCTGGCCCTGGCAGTGGGTGAGAGTGCCGGGTGGGCCCATGGCACGTGGGAGCAAAGAATTT
Organism: Myotis brandtii; assembly: GCF_000412655.1. Classification (NCBI taxonomy): domain Eukaryota; kingdom Metazoa; phylum Chordata; class Mammalia; order Chiroptera; family Vespertilionidae; genus Myotis; species Myotis brandtii. The sequence continues at coordinate 105,217 of NW_005370080.1, forward strand.
TCAGTAACAACCAGAGGCTTGTCCCAATGACAGTGACCAGAGCCCCGCCTTGGTCTGGCACCCCGCTCACCTGCTCCACCATCCTACCGTGGGAGACGTTTGCCATGTTCCACACTCTGCTTCCTGCTGCCGACGTTCACTAATCCGCACGCGCCTACCATGTTCCGTACGTCATAGCGACTGGTTGTTCAGTTGTTCGGTTGTTTGGCTGTTCCACCATTCAGTTTACTTGCATATTAGCCTTTTATTATGTAGGATTATTTATCTATTTTTTTCTTTCAACAAAACATACTCCTAATTGAACATAGACAATATGAGGGAATTATTCATTTTGTTTTGTGTGAGAATGGATATGGTTTTATAGATGAATATTCTTGTTTTCTGGAATTTCATGTTGAAATATTTTATGGATGAAGTGCATCAATGGCTGTAATTTACTTTTAAGTTGTTGAACAAAACAAAATTATAGATGACGGTAATTTGGAAAATTTAAACAAGATAGAATCTCTGTGGTGGGGATCTGGATGTTTATTGTACTATTCTTTCTATTTTTTTTGTGTGTGTTTAAAAGATTTTTTTAAAAAGTAAAAATTAAAAAGACACTTTCTCGCACTAATAGAAATGGAAAACTTCTATTGTTTGCAATACTGTGCCTGCTGGCGGCCAGAGGGAAGCCCGGGTCCCCGGTGCCAGAGGGAAGCCAGTGCTGGCAACCTGGGGAAGGAAGGCCTACTCTTGCATGAATATTGTGTATTGGGCCTCTAGTATTGAAAATAAAACAGAGCCTTTACCTTCTAGCTAAGTAGCCTTTGCCTGATCAAAGGCTCTGTGTCTATTCTTGCAAATAAAGGGGATTAGTAAGTACTAGAGAGGTGCTGAAGAAATCAAGCCCCAAACTAAGAATTCTCCCTAAATGATTAAAAGAGAATTGAAAAGGGAAACTCTTTCATTACATGTTTCAATATTACTTAGTGCCATGGTCTTAAACCTCTTAAGTCACCAGGGGTATTCATGCCATAGTTTGGGAAATGTTATCCAAATAATTTTTTCCTCTTTCCTTTCATTAAACTTGCCCTGCAAAATACTAATCCAAGATCAGTCCGACTTTCAGCCTCATAATCTTAGACTGTTTTGGCACTAGAAGAAGCACACATATTAATCAGGGTTTGATGCAGGAGACAGAAGATGTTCTAGAGATTTCTAGCAAATTAGATTTAATGAAAGGAGTTGGGTACTTATGAAGCTGTGAAGATGTGCTTGAGTAGAGATTGGGGCACTGCTGGAATTTTGGATTCACAATCACACTTGGAATTCATTTGGAGGAATTGCTACTCAGTCACCATGTCCCCCACTGCCTCACACCTAGCAAGCTCCTAGCCAGATGGTGGAGCATACCATCAGCAGCCACATCTGCTGAGCTTGCTTCTGCACTGCCCTTATCAGAGAAGCTGGCTTCTGCCGCCCTTCCACCTTTTCACAAGGGGCATCTCAATGGCAGAGCCTGAGTCACATCCAGAATCCTATTTGCAAGTAAGTCTGAGGAATGTGACTTTTAGTCTTTTAGTCCTGGTAACATGGGGAGAATGGAAGGAGGTGGGAATGGATGCCAGTGCAAACAACACATAACATGGTGGCCAAGTCACCTCAAATTCATGCCCTCCCACATCTAGGAGTGCTGCTGAGCCATCTCCAGCCATGATCATACTGGACTCGTTATTCTCTCTTTAGATTTTGTATGTTTGGAGTATCGTGTGTGTGTGTGTGTGTGTTCTTTTAATCCTCACCCTAGGATTTTTTTTCCCATTGATCTTTTTTAGAGAGAGTAGAAGGGAGGGAGGGGACAGGAAGAGAGAGAGAGAGAGAGAGAGACATTAATGTGAGAGAGACGCATGGATTGGTTGCCTCCCATATGCACACCAACCAGGGCTGGAGATCGAACCTGCAACCCAGGTAGGTGCACTTGACCTGGATTCAAACCCATGACCATTCTGTGCCTGGGCTGATACTCTAACCACTGAACACACAAGCCAGAGCTGTTTGTTTGTATTTTCAATCTAGTCTTGTTCTTAACTTTAGCTATGTTTTGTAATTTTTTGCATTAATCCCCCATCCAAATTCAACCACAAAAACTTGAGGACCTTTAATAGCAAATACATTTTAGCCATTGTTAATTTATTCCCAATAGCTAACACACAGAAGGTACTATATTTAAAGGTATATTGCTCAAACAGAATTTGCAAGTCCATTTGGTAAAATTCTCATCGAAAACTTCTGTTTTTTTTTTCAATGCATGAGAAATAAAAAATCTTCTTTATATATAAAGAACAGAACAGTAAGTTTTATGCAGTCAACTGCAGACAGGACTTATATTTTGGGCCAACAGAGTCCTGGCAGAAATGCAAGCCAGAGGACTGAGAGATGATTCCATAGAAAGTATTCTCCCAGGGAAAACAGTTGTTTATCCTGTAAAGAGATTGAACTCAATCACATTTTTAAATTCATCATTTTATATAATCTCAACTTGTCCATTCTCTAGCTTTGTTCTTTTTCCTGTATAGTTTGCCATGCAGTACCAGGAAGTGGATTTCCTGAGGAACTTAGTTAAGTCCCATCTCCTATTCTTTTTATGATATTGAGTCTTGCATCTGGCAGTGGAGGGAAGTAAAATAGACAGAGTGTCTGGTGCCTTATATGCTTTATTTGAAGTTTTTGGGTTTTTTTTTGACTCCTCAGTGGTAGGAAATAAAATGTGGGCAAGTTATTATATTTTGTAAAAACACATTCTTTCCCCTTTACATTTGTTAACCCTTGATGATTACATAGTAATGTTGTATAGAGAGTTATATCTTTGGTATTTGTTTATATGTTATCTAATCTCTAAACCTAAAATTAATAACAATAAAAAGAAAAATTTCTTAGGCGCTTGAAGACCTACCTCTTACAAAAGGATTTTTTGCTATGAAGATGACAATTTTACAGTTTCTGCCTGTACTTCCACTCATGCCAAACACAAAAAAATAGGAAACAAAATAATTGAGGAAAAGAACATGACATTACTTTACAGTTAATGGATAGGAAGCGTTGGAACCAGCAGATAGCACACCCGGAATGCAGGTCGGCGGAGAAAATGTTAGCTGTGGAAATGAGGCTCAGAAAAAGGATGGAAGTAGCTGTAACTCATCCTCCTCTGCGATTTGGAGATAGCTTACTTATGAAATTAAAGTGCCAGGAAGCAACAACCCTAAAGTGTAACTAATGTCAGATAAGATATAATCTAGGAAATTGTAATATGCCTATCATGCGGTAATGTTGTAATGGCAGTAGCTTTGGGTGGCTGATAAGGAATATTGAAAAAGGTGCCAGAGACAGAGAATGACAATTTTCAGTTTCTCCAGCAGTGACCCAGGGTGTGGATGCCCTGACCGCTACCTTAAGTGTTCTTTTCTGGCTGGGAGGTGTCCAACTGTGTAGTGGAGGGGGCAAATCAGGCTGTCAGGGCCAGAAGCTATTGCTAAAGGCCTTCCCATTCCTCTTAATCTGCTCCTGTCCTCCTCCAGCCTTTGAATCATCTTAATTGGATTTCCCAAGTGAATGGCCTATTGGGAGGAGAAAGCGCTGAGCAGAGTGGAAGGCAGAAGCAGGAGTGAAAAAGAATGTAGTCAGAATTTGGGGGCAGGTAGCTTTAGTCACCTCTCCCAATCCATTTCCTCACCTGTAAAACCAAGATGATAATATTTTTCACGTGGAATTTTTGTGAAAGGTACATCAAGAAATGTATTAAAAAAGCTCTTCCATGCTCGATTGGTGTGGCTCAGTGGCTGAATATCGACCCATGAACCAGGACCTCACAGTTCAATTTCTGGTCAGGGCACGTGCCTGGGTTGTGGGCTTGATCCCAGTAGGGGGTGTGCAGGAGGCAGCCAATCAATGATTCTCATCATTGATGTTTCTAGCTCTCGCTCCCTCTCCCTTCCTCTCTGAAATCAATAAATACACACACACACACACAAAAAAAGCTCCCCACTTCCATGCACCTGAGTATTTCAGTTAGCTTGGCACTTTCATTTCTCTATGTAAATGAATGTTTGCTCTGCTTTTGTTTATTAATTTCCCCCTTCTTCACTCACGCATTTATGCCATGGATGTTGATTAGGTGAACCTGATGTGAGTTTGGGGGGTGTGAACTGAACCTCAGGGGCAAATCCCTGCGGGGCAAACATGACCTTTTGAAAACAAAATGAAGGCATTTTGTCACTATGTTGGCCATCAGAGGGCACAGACTCCTTGGGCTGACCTCCTTCTAGAAGCCTTTTCTGAACATCTTGGCTCTTCCTCTGTGCTTTCCCCGAGCTCTGTACACAAAGAGGCACATCAGGGTAGAGTGTAGAGCAAGGATTCCGGGGCCAGAGTGCTTGCATTTGAATCCTTGCCACTCCCTGGTGGTCACTTACTCAGCCCTCTCTATAAAGTGGGGTAGTCACAATCCCTATGCCATGAGGTTGCTACGAAGATGAACTGAATTTGCTTGTAAAGAGCTTAGAGGAGATGCCATACAAGAGTCAGTGATTGTTACATTAGGCTGCACTGTATAAAGTTTCTGCTTTTTTGGGCAAAAGTGATCCAATATTGGCAACCTCATTTGTTTCAACCCGATACTTGCCACTCTGTGCTGCAACTCCTTGCTTAAGGCTCTTTGTGTTAGGGTTGTTGGTAGTATCTGTTGGCTCCATGGGTGTGTAAGTGTGCTTCTGGCTTACCAGCAACTTTCATGGGGAAGATCAAGGTTAGCGTCACTTTTACTTGGGCCAGTTTGGCTACAGAGCAAGCAAGGAAGTCGTCACAATGCCCCGCCCAGTATAGTCTCACATGCAGGGTAATGGTGAGGCTGAACAAGTCAGTTAACAGGGCTCTGAGTGATTCTGCTTCTTTGGGGCGTGGAGGGGTGTTCTGGATGGTGTAGCCACCAGAGAGGCTGGCCCTGGCAGGAGGCTGGGCCACCAAGCCAGGGTGTCACTTGAGTCCCTAATCCTCTGTCTCTGCTCCTTGTCAGCTGCCTGATGGTCTTTCACTGAGGCCAGACTCTTATCTCAGGCATTCATTCTAACCTGGTAGTTTGTCACCTTAAGCCTGACGACCAGGAGTGTTAAAATATTACTCTGAGTTGGAGAACCAATCCAGTCCTTCCTCTGACTCATTGCATTAGGCCTATACCTCTCAGGCCAGACAAATCAACACACAACCATTAGTAATAAGTAAACTGTAAAACTTTTTATTTGTCTCAAGAGAACATGCACAGGATAGGTCTTTACTTGCAGACATGGGGAACCACCCATGATGCTTTGTCAGGGATAAGAGGAAGCCAGACACAGCCATGCCAGCGATCTCAGCAGAGTCATGTCTTTTGATACCCCCACCTGTTCCTTGAGGGCAAGAGTATTTTATTCATCTTTTGTCTGCAGTGCCAAGTACTGTGTCTGGCATAAAATATGCAATCAATAAATATTTATTGAATAATGAAGAGCAGAGTCTCAGTAAATGTTTGCTTGTTCTCTGTGACCTCTAGTGTAGTTGCCTCTTCTTTGACCTGAACCCTGGAAACTTTTGGGTGTGTGGCCAAGGGAACCAATGAGTAACTGGGTTGTGCTTCATTCCAATGCCTGTGTCAACATTCTCGAGTGTGCAGTGCTCAGAGAATTGTCTCAGGGCATTGGGTATCCTCTCCTTAGACCACAATGGCTGCTCACTTTAGAGAGTTCTCCCCCTCAGCTGCCGGAGAGCCTGGGGAGATGAAGAGAAAGGTCAATCTCAGCCTGGCTCCACCCACTCAGGCCCTTCTCATAAACTTCCTTCTTCCAATCCCACGTCTAGAAGAAATGGAGCCATTCATTCTTGCCATAAGCATTTCTTGAGCTCCTGGTATGTGGCAGACTCTGTCGGGAGTTGAAAAGAAATAACTTTAGCTCTCAAAGGGTTCATATCCTATAGTGAATAAACTTTGGATTTTGAGAAGTTAAGTCAGTGTAATGTAAAGAGGAGAGGGGACAAAGCAAAACAGCTGCCACCACCAACAACCTACAATCAGAATAATAATACACATATTACCTGTATTCTGTGCTTGTCACTCGCAACTTTAGTACTTGCAAAATTATACCTGATCCTAGATTTTAGCTACAGGAGGTATTTGAAATAATCAATTTTTTAGTTGAAAGCACTTGGGTACATGTTATGGATGAAATTGTGTTCCCCAAAATTTATGTGTTGAAGCCCTAACCCCCAGTATAACTATACTGGGCTTAGAGACTTTAAGGAGGTAGTTAAGGTTAAATGAGGTCATACGGGTGGGCCCTTACCCAATAGGACAGATGTCCCTATAAGAAGAGGAAGAAACATCAGAAATCTCTCTTTCTCTGTGCACACAGAGCAAAGGCCATATGAGGACACAGTAAGAAGCCAGCCATCTGCAAACCAGGAGAGTTCTCACTAGAAACTAACCCTGCTGACACCTTTATTTTGATCTTCTAGCCCCCAGAACTGTGAGAAAATAAATTATTGTTCTTTAAATCACCCAATCTGTAGTATTTTGTTATGGCATCCAGAGAAGGCAAATACACAGTAGTTTTAGTTTTAATTTTTCCTTCAGTGCAGTTTCAGAAATACATACATTTAGAGGATGTCTTTTTCTCTGCAAAATTTGTTAAGTTTAGAAAGGTATTTGCTAATATCTGAAAGGTCACTTACTCAACCTAAATATTTAAATAACAGATGCAACTCAAAACCTTTTTCTCTTTCATAAAAAATGCTAACTAACATTCCCCCCCCCGCCCCCGACTCCTCCAGTCTCTTTAAGAGACTTTCATAACAAATGTATTTGGAAATAAAGATGCAATTTCTGCATCATATATGCATTTGCAGTGGTGTGTAATGCATGTTGATTTAATGCATGAGCACAGATTTATTTATTCAACACACTGTGGGATCGGGAGGGGAGCAGGGGAGTGCTAGGTGAATAATGGGATGGTACTCAAATAACATCTGTTCCCCAAAGTCAGACAGCCCAATCCCGCTGCTGGAATTGAAGGGGGCCACTGTCAGGGTTCATACACACTGCCTGATTTTGACCAGCTTCTCTTCGTTTCATTCTCATATGTATTGATACATATTTATACAATACTATGTATTTTCAATCAGTATTTGTTGAATTGAATTATGTAAATGTGTGCTAGCCGATAGTATAAAATGGTACTGCCAGGCGAGAAGCTCTGCGATCACACTGTAGGTCTTATTTATACACCTCATAAAGTATGCTAAGCTGTGAGGTATCTGTAGACTCACAGCTTTCATTTACTGCTGGGGGAAAATATTTACCAGCAGGAATGTGGAATTTCATTTGTTTTGACGCATTGTGGGAGGTGTTCTCAAAAAGGCATTTGGAGAAAGCGCAATGTCATCTATCATTGCTCTTATTTTGGTTTCCCCAGAATGTGCGTGGAAATGAACAGACTGTCTTTAAGGAGCCCTGTCTCCAGTAAGCTCGTGGTGCTTCCCCATGCTGCACAGAAAATATTCAGTTCTGCTCTTTCCTCTCTCGCTTCCCCTCATTTCTTTCTTTTCATCTCTTCATCTTCTCTCCAACTCTTTATTCTCTTCTTAAAACCTTTTATGTTCTTTCTGTAAAATGGAAAATTAGTTGAGTTGGTCAGGCTCAAGGGCGAATGTGTAGTCATGTCAGTGGGAAACAACCATGTGCTTAGTGATGACTGTTGGAAGAGCCAAGTCTTGCTATTTAGCCTAATAGATGGGCTGAAAGGACAAAGTAAAGCAGGAGTGTATGTAACTCTGTATGTGTAAGCTTCCTGTGAACTTCTTCCGGAGGTTCTGTTTCTTTCTGCTGGCCTGGCTGCCTCCAACCCTGGCTGATTAGAGGAAGCCTTCAGAGAACATGAGTAGCTCAAGTGGGGAACCCTGAGGCAGGGGCCTGAGAGGGGAGGGGAAAAGGATTTAAATAGGGTTTGCTGTATTTCCCTTCAGTGTTTTTTTTTTTTTTTTACTTTTACTAGTAAATAAAGCCTGACAATAGATTCTAGTTGCTTTTCAATTATTTTGGGAGGTCAGGCTGGGGTTTGTCAATCCGGACTCTGTTCCCACACTTGGCATGGCTGTAGCCACGGTTACAAGAGAGAAAGTCCCCTCCCCCAATCTAGCTTTTGTGCCTGAAGCTGGGCACAAGGAACAAAATAGATGTGATAGGGTGCCTCAGTGGATAAAGGACCTCAAGATTTTCTGAAACATCAGAGGAGGATCACCAGAGTCACTGAAGGTGCCAACAGTCTGTTTATTTCTTTAAAAAACAACAACACGTTTTCAATTATAGTGTACATTCAATATTTTGTATTAGTTTCTTATGTACAGCATATCAGTTAGACAATCATATATTTTACAAAGTGTTCCCCCTGATATTTCCAGGACCCATCTGACACCATACATAGTTATTACAGTATTATTGATTGTATTTCCTACACTGTACTTAACATCCCATGACTATTTTGTAATTTCTCAATCCCTTCACCTTTTTCACTAGTCCCCCAAATCCACTCCCCTCTGGCAGCCATCAGTCTTTTCTCTGTATCTATGAGTGGTACACATCTATACAATGAAATATTATTTGGCCATAAAAATAATTACAAAATTTTACCATTTGTGACAGCATGGATGAACCTGGAGGGTATTATGCTAAGTGAAATAAGTCAGTCAGAAAAAGAGAAATACCACATTATTTCATCTATATATGGAATAAAAAGGACAATATAAGAAAACAGTCTATTTCTGCTTCAGGGAAGCTAGTGGTCTCTCCAAGGACCAACTCCTTCTGACCTGCAAAGGGAAAGCACTGTCTATTTGGCAAGGGGGAGCTGGAGGTGTGTGGTTCAACAACTTGACTGAAAAATGAACAAGACTGTCTTCTTTGTGGGCATAGCTGCACCTCAGAGATTAAGTGTCTGTTTAAAACAAAACAAACAAAACCCTTTGTCCCTCTTCTTTATGGCCTCAAATGATATGGGGCCTGGAGACTTTTTTTTTTAAGAGAGGAAGTGAGACAGTCCCTAAAACATACAGGTAAACCCAAACTCAGAGTTATTTAGAATTTTCTGGGTGTATGTCACTTTTGACTATCCTCAAACCTTCTCAAGGTCAAGTCCTAAATGTGAAAGCTTAAGCTAGTGCTATAAAGGAGAATAAAGGGCAGGCCTTGGTTCATTTTGGGGATGAGGGAAGGTTGCAAGTGAAGGTAGGAAAAGCTGAAGATATCTAAAAGACAGAGCAATGGGCTTGAGCCAGATGCTGGTTGGTGGCAAGCAACAGCCAAGGCAGATGTGTAGAATTTCTCTGCAATCCCTGGTGTTCCCAGAATCCTGGAAAGAAGAACTTCATAGATAATTGGACCATGATGGCCTGGCAAATTAGGTGGCAGTAGAGCAAAGTATAATCTCACACAATTGAAATTTATTACTCTGAGAATGACTGTTTACTATGTCTCTGGTACTACGCTTTGTCCAAATTAACTCATTTAATCCTCACAACAACTTGTGAGGTTTCATACCTGTTTTATAGATAAGGAAACTGAAGGTCAGATGGGTTACTTAACTTGTTCAAGGTCACACAGACTGTAAATGTTGGAGCCAGGATTTGAACCCCATTGGTTTGATTCTGGAGCCCATATTCTTGGTCATAATACCATGACTACCAGCCCAGCTGGTTTAGGACCACCAGGAAAGTAATGATCATCGGAGCACAAATTATATCTCTTGTCATTTTGCCTTTAATCCTTGCACAGTTCCAAGCACATAGCAGGCACTTAATAAATGGTAGTTGAGTCAGACTCTTTGCTCAGGGAGTTATATTCTTGTTGGAGGGAAAATACTATCAAGCCTGAGAGAGAAAACAATTTAGAACAAAACACCCAATGCCAAAAAACCATGGGAGGGTCATAAGGGAAGAAAACACATAATCATTTAACAGATTGAATTCCATTAGCTCCTTCTCTTCCAGTGAGGAAACCATCAAAAATCAAATTAAGATCAGAAGGTTGCTTGATGAATATAGAACCCAAGGAAAGGAAATTGGATTTCCTAGAGGGTATATTTTCATCACATGGTGACTGCCCCAGTGAAAAATCCTCCTTCAGCAGGAATATGTTTGCCCGGTGGACTGGATGTTTGTGTTGGCAGGCTGTGGTCTGTCCTGGTCAGTGCTGGAAAAACACCTAGTGTCTCACTCTCCAGTTCTTTCTAGACTCCGTGGTAACTCCTAGCTTTCTGTTTGTACTTGTCATTAAGACATCCCCCTGCTTGGTTTCCACACGCTTCTCACATTACAATTTCCATGTCTACAGTTGACTTTACATGGATTAGAGTGCTTGCTCTTCAGGGCAGTGGGCGATTTGTCTCCTGATCACATTTTAGGGGCGCCTCCTCTAGTAAATGAATACTTGTTAGCCTTGATCACAGAGCTAGCCTGCTGTGGGCTTGCATTGTTTTTACCCTTTCCGAAAGCTCAGATTAGAGCCCGTCTTTCTTTTAAACCATATCTCTCTGAAGAGCTTAGGTGGATTCCTTCCATATGTCTATATTTATTTATTTAAAAAGATATAATACGGCTATATTATATCTTTTTAATATATATTATAATATATTAAAAATATAATCTTGTTTATATATATTTAAATAAATTTTTTAATTTTGAGATCATTATAGATTTACATGCAGTTATTACCAATAATACAAAAATAATGCCTAGTTAATGGTAACATTGCAAAAATACACTGAGTGGCCAGATTATTATGACCACCTGACGTTTGTAGGCAAATTAGCTATAATTTTGTGCTGAAGTTGCTAGAGGGCCAGACCATTATAAATAAGAAAGCAGGTTGTTTACTATGACAGTAGAAGTGATTTTTTTCTGAAGATATGGGAAACAACGTGATTTAACAGCCTTTGAACATGAACATGAATCATGGCCCTGAGTGGCCAGATAATTATGACCACCCCATCAGTACTTCGTTGGGCCACCTTTTGCCTGCAATACTGCGGTAATTCTTCTTGGCATTGACTCCACAAGATGTTGAAAGGTGATGCGAGGAATCTGACACCATGCCTGATGAATAGCACTGTCCAGTTCTGTGAGATTTGATGGTTGTGGAACCAGCTGCCTGATGGCTCTTTTAACTTC
>NW_005370080.1:116976-193519 GCF_000412655.1 Myotis brandtii
TCCAATCCTTGTGTTCCTGTGCGAATTGGAGACGTTTTATCTTGGTAACTGCAGACAGCAAAGGTGTTCTAACAGGCCTTCGGCTTCCATGTCCCATACGATGCAGTGTAAGGCTAATTTGCCTACAAACGTCAGGTGGTCATAACAATCTGGTCACTCAGTATATATATGTATATCCCACGTTCAAAGGCTGTTAAATCGCGTTGTCTACCCATATCTTCAGAAAAAAAAAATCACTTCTACTGTTGTGGTAAACAACCTGCTTCCCTATTTATAATGGTCTGGCCCTCTAGCAACTTCAGCGCGAAATTATAGCTAATTTGCCTACAAACGTCAGGTGGTCATAATAATCTGGCCACTCAGTGTATAGTATAATATCACAACCAGGGTATTGACATTGACGCAGTCATGATAAAGAACATTTCCATCACCACAAGAATCCCTCATGTTGCTTTTTATAGCCACGGCTATTTCCTTTCTGCCTTAACGCATCCTTACCCTGGTAGGCCCTAATTTGTTCTTCATTTCTATAATTATTCCATTTCAAAATTGTTATAAAAATGGAATCATACTGTACCTAATCTTTTGGGATTGCCTTTTGTCACCCAGCATAATTCTCTGGAGAATCATCCAGGTTGTTGCCTATATTGATAGTTTATTATTTTTATTGCTGAGTAGTAAGTATTCCATGGTATGGATGTACCACTGTTTGTTTAACCATTCACCATTGAAGGACACTTGGGTTGTTTTCAGTTTTTGACTCTTACAAATATAGCTGCTATACACATTCAAGTACAGGTTTTTGTGTGATTATAGATCTTCATTTCCCTGGGTTAAATGAGCAGGGGTGCGATACTGGGTCTTATGGGTATGTTTTTAGTTTTTTAAGAAACTGTAAAACTATTTTCAAGGGTTGCTGTACCATTTCACATTCCCACCAGCAATGTATGAGTGATCCAATTTCTTAATATTCTCATGAGAAGTTTGTGTTGTCACTATTTTAGCTATTCTGATAGATGTGTAGTAATGTCTCATTGTGATTTTAATTTGCGTTTCTCTAATGGCTAATAATGTTGAACATGTTTTCAGTGTGTTTATTTGCAATCTGTATATCTTCTTTGGTGAAATGTCTCTTTATGTCTTTTGCTCATGTTCTGATTGGATTGATTTAACTATTAATTTATTTTTTATTTATTGAGTTTTTAGCGGGGGGTGGGGGGAAGGGAGAGAAACATTAATTTGTTGTTCCACCCACCCATGCACTCATTGGTTGATTCTTGTATGTGCCCCAACTGGGGATCAAACCCACAACTTTGGCACATCAGGATGATACTCCAACCAACTAAACTACCCAGCCAGGGTTTTATTGTTGAGTTTTGTGTGTTGTTTATATATTCTAGACACTAGCCCTTTGCCAGATATGTGGTTTGTAAATATTTTCTTCCACTCTCTAGCTTGTCTTTTAATTTTCTTAAGAGGATCTTTACAGAGCATACATTTTTAATTTTGATGAAGTCCAATTTATCAAACTTTCTTTTATGGGTCATGCTTTTGGTGTCAAGTCTAATAACTCTTTGCATAGCTCTACATTGTGAAGACTTTCTCCTATGTTATTTTCTTAAAGTTTTATAGCTTTTACATTTAAGTCCATTGTCCATTTTGAGTTAATTTTTGTATAAGGTTTGATATTTAGGTTGAGGTTCTTCACCCCCCTACCACCCCCACTTTGGATGTTCAATTGTTCCAGCACCATTTGTTGAAAAGGCTATCTTTCTTTGTCAAAATCAGTTGGGTATATTTTTGTGGGTCTGTTTCTTTCTTTCTTTTTAAAATGTTTTTTATTGATTTTTTTTACAGAGAGGAAGGGAGAGGGATAGAGAGTTAGAAACATTGATCAGCTGCCTCCTGCACACCCCCTACTGGGGATGTGCCGGCAACCAAGGTACATGCCCTTGACTGGAATCGAACCTGGGACCCTTCAGTCCACAGGCCGACACTCTATCCAGTGAGCCAAACCGGTTAGGGCTGTGGGTTTATTTCTTGGTCTCCATTCTGTTCTACTGCTTTATATACCTATGGCTCTGTCATTTCTACACAGTTTTGATTACTATAGTTATATAGTAAGTCTTGAAATCAGGTAGACTGATTCCTCATTAGTTTTCAAAATTGTTTTAGCTATTCTAGATTCTTTGTCTTTCCATATACATTTTAGAATAAGTTTGTCTATATCTATAAAAATATCTTGCTGAGATTTTAATAAGAATTGCATTAAACCTGGTTATCAATTTTGGGAGAATTGGCATCTTTGTTATGTTGAGTCCTTTAATCCATGATTTCAGTATATCTCTCCATTGATTTAGATCTTTGATCTTTTAAAAATCAGCACTGTTTAATTTTCAGTACACAAGTTCATGTTTTATTAGATTTCTACCTATTTTACTTTTTGAATAAATGTAAATGGCATTATATTTAAAATTTTTATGCCCCACATGTTCATTTTTAGTTTATAGAATAATATTAGTATTTTGGTATGTTTATTGTATATCCTGCAACCTCATTGAACATATTATTTCTTTTTTTTGGGGGGGGTAGATTTTGGGGGGATTTTCTATATGCAATCATGTCACCTGCAAATATAAATTGTTTTATTTTTTACTTTCTGATATGTATGCCTTTTCTTGTATTATCTTGTCTTGTATTTTTGCACAGGCTAGAACTTCCAGCATTATGTTGAATAAGAATGGTGAGAGCAGACATCCTTACCTTGTTCCTGATCTTTGTGGGGAAACATTTAGTCTTTCACCGTTAAGCATAATGTTAACTATAGGTGTATGTTTTTTTTTCTTTTTCTGTATGTTCTTTATCAAGTTGAAGTAGTTTCCCTCCATTCCTATTTTCTGAGAATTTTAAAAATCATGAATGGGTGTTGAATTTTGTAAAATGTGTTCTCTGAATTGAATATATGATCATATAATTTTTTTCTACTTTAGCTTGCTAATATGGTAGATTATATTGATTGAACCAGTCCTGGATTCCTGAAATAAACCACATTCGGCCAAGGTAAATAATTCTTGGATATTGCTTAATTCTCTTTGCTAATATTTTGCTAAGGATTTTTTTGGCAACTATATTAATAAGGGATATGTCTGTAGTTTTCATTTTTTGTACTTTGTTCAGTTTTGATATCAGCCTAATACTAGCTTCATATAGTGGATTGGGAAGTGTTCCCCTATTTTCTACTAGAGGCCCAATGCACAAAATTCGTGCAAGAAGCTTGGCCCTCACAGCCCCAGCTGCCTCGGGCTGGCCCTTGCAGCCCTGGCTTCATCTGAAAGGTCATCCAGACAGTTGTTCTCCTGTTCAGTTTAATTAGCATATTAGCTCTTTATTATATAGGATTCTTATAGAATTGATTGAGATTGTATAGAATTGGTGTTAATTCTTCTTTAAAGAAGAATTGGTGTTAGAATTGATTGTATAGAAGAGATTGTATAGAATTGGTGTTAATTCTTCTTTAAACATTTGGTAGAATTCCCTAGTTTTCTTCCTCTTCCCCCCATATTTAAAAATGCATCTTTAAAAGTATTTAAATACACACACATACACACACTTTGTGCACCAATAACAATGAACTAATTTTAAAAAACAAAAACTAAATCTCCCAAATGAAATGCACTTTTAAAGTTCTGTCTACAAAACACAAAACTGTCCTTCACAACTTTGGTTTGAAGCACCAAAGCTTCATGTTTCTTTCCTTTAGAACCTTTTGTTTGCTCAGTAGTTGGGTAGAAATGCAAGAAATATCTGTATGTGGCAAGTTTAAAACTAAATTGTGAATGTTAGGAAGATCTCTTCCCTGCCTGACACATAAATCTTTGTCTCAGGTTATCCTAGGCCTATCACTTATTATCTATGTGACCCTGGCAAATTATTTACCCCCTCCAGGGCTCAGTTTGGTTCCTTCATCCTTAGAAAGGGGATGCTATTTGGACAGCTACTTGCCTTACGTGGTTGTTAGGATCAGAGTAAGATCTCAGTAATTCCTAGTTGTTGTTCTGCCAACATAAAGAAAATGGCTTCCTTTAGTTGGTCCCACTCAAAAAAGGGGAAGCGAGAGTCACGGGGTTACCCTCTTTAGATGCTTATTGGCCTACAGCAGAATTTACTCAATCTCAGCAATCTCAGCATTTTTGGATCATTCCTTGTTGAGGGAGGCTGTTCTGTGCACTGTAGAATGTTTAACAGTTTTCCCTGATCTCAGACATTGCCAAATGTCCCCTAAGGGTGCAAAATCACCCCTGGTTGACAACCACTGGCCTATAGTTATGTGAATGCTCCCCCACTTTCCCCCCTTTTTAAAAGTTAATAGATGCTGTTGAGGAAGTTTGAAAAATACTTGTAGTAGAGGTAAAAACTATTTTATTTTTTAAAATTGATTTCAGGAAGGGAGAGGGAGAGAGAGATAGAAACATCAATGATGAGAGAGAATCGTCTATTGGCTGCCTCCTGCATGCTTGCTAATGGGGATTGAGCCTGCAACCCTGGCATGTGCCCTGACCAGGAATTGAACCATGACCTTCTGGTTCATGGGTCCATGCTTAACCACTGAGCAACAACAGCCAGCAGAGATAAAACTATTTTTAAACCACAGCTGACCCCAGCTGTCTCTGCCCATCAAGGAGTGACAGAATTCCTCTCTAGATTAAGTAGCCTTTTGTTAGGTAGAATGCCAAGTGGGAGGTCATGACCTAGGCAAGTAGATGGAGACCCTGGAGACAGAGAAAGTAGTTATGCTGTTCTACATAAGAATGTAGAGGAATTTGTGGGTGTTGATGGAGGAAGAAAGGAAGTGAGCAGAGGGAGGGATGTGAGGGTGGTGGAGTGGGTTGACTGGGTGTGATGGGTGATAGCCAGGTGGTGGGTGAGAAATTCACCAGGGCAGGGATGGCTGGAGAAATTTTAAGTGCTGTAATGAAATGTGCACCCTCCTCCGCCCCCTCTTCACCAGTTTCCTACACCTTCAGTAAAGTGTGTCATACCCAAACCCATGTGTAAATGGTGTTTTTTAAAAAAAGAGCAGGGAGAAGAGCTGAGGAAGGCAAGATGTAAGCGGGACTGAAAGTTAAGAAAAAACTGAAAGTGGGAGCAGCAGATCTGAGAAGCTAAACCCGCAGGGATTCTTGGAGATCTGAGGGAAGATCCCAGACAGTCTTGGTTGGAAGGCTCCCAGACTTCCCTCTGGTTTGGATGAGACTTATGGAAGTTTCAAAGGGTGCAATGATTTAGGCTGCTGTCTATATAGAAAAAAACCACTTGCTGTGTTTCCTTCCAGTGTTTCTTTCTAAGTATTTTAAAAATGCAGTTATCTTATTTTTTTAAAACCTTTCTAAATTCTTGGCTGAGACCTCCCTGACACCCACCCCTCATAACGAAAGACAAATTAACAGGAGAAAACAAACAGAAGTTTAATACATGTATACCTCATGCATACATGGGAGATACCCAGGAAAACTGAGCAACTCCCCAAAATGGCCCAGGCCACCACCTTAAAGTATCATTTCCAGCTAAAGACAAAAGAGGATGTTGGGGGGTTGAGAGACCAGTAATGGGAGCGACCCAGAAAAAGCACAGGAAACAAGGGTAAGGTTGTTATACAGATTTAATTCTTCCCCATTGACAAGAGTTTCTAGAGATTTAGTCATCCTTCTTTTCGTGGTACTGAGAGGAAACCACCCTTACAGATGGAGATTTCCCAATAAACATGTACATGTTTCCTACAAAAGGGTAACTTCTACTTGGTTTTCAGAGCTTCTCCTGTCTGCTGGTGTGTGTGTGTGTGTGTGTGTGTGTGTGTGTGTGCGTGCGCGCGCGCATGTGTGTTTTAAATAATCAGCTCAAAATCATTCTTATGCCAGAGAAGCATATTTTGGCGTGGTATATTGATACAGGATTTTTGGACTGAAACACATGGTGTTCCTCCTGGGCAAGATGGTTCCCGGGCTCTTTGTCCGTCAGAGTTGAAAAATGAATCCACGACGGAAGATGGTGTAGCAAAGGTGGAAATTTATTGAAGAACAAGGACAGACTCCCACGTGGGGAAGGGGAAAGAATCTCACAGCACAGACTCCCATGTGGGGAGGGAGAAAGAGTCCCACCAAGTTCCTCCTTCCAAGGTTTATAAAGGCTGCAGGTCCCTGTGTCCTGATATCCCCTCTGATTGGTCACTATTCCCTTCTGATTTGGTCACTATAGCAACTCCTGAGCTCAAAGGCCAAACCTCACATGGGACATGTGAGGCCCTCCTTCTTTATTTTGTAAATATAGACCTTTGGCTACTCTCAGTTCCCTTGTCTTATGGAAATGTAACTGCTGCCTCTCCCAACTTCCTTGTCTTATGGAAATGTAACTTCTGCTGGCTCCCTGCTTCCTTGTCTTATGGAAATGTAACCTTTGTAGCTCTGTCGCCCTGTGTTTCTTCCATGGACCCCCTTAATTTAAAAAATTCCCTAAACTTGCCCTTTGCACCCCTAAAAATTCCTATTTCAATATTGTGCTATCATTAAAAGCTATAACAATATTGTTTCAACCTTCTCTACCACCCTGTAACTCATGCATGTCAACACAAATACCCATTAGCCAGTGGAAAATACAGTCCTTTTAAGATAAAAATGGAAAGCTAATAAGACTGGAGGTCGTGAAGACCTCAGGTAAAAGTGTGAGAGAGGAAGGGAGGCATGTGGCCATCTTCGTCGGAGCTCATTGTGAAGAAACAAGTCGTCTTTCTGTCAAAAGGCAGTTTAGACAGCTGCCATGTTGGACTGCATGACTTGGCAGCCACCAGGTTGGCCACAAGCTTGCAGCTCCCCTGGGAGCCACCATCTTGAAACGGCAAAGGCCAACCCCTCTCTTTGAATTAGCCAATTGCAAAAGACTGTGCGCCTGAGCTCCAATCAAGAGCAAGGGACAGGTCACGTGCATCAGGGATTATAAATCCTGAGCAGACCACCTGCTCAGTATGCGCCTGCTTCCAGACCATGTGTGTGCACCCTTCTACATAGAAGTAAAGGTATTTGCCTTGCTGCCTGGCTCCCGAGTATGATTTGTGTTCTACCTGGACCACTGAATTTGGGGGCTCGCCTTATTTCTAACATCATCATCCCTCAGTCCCCTCCCATTCTCTCCTCATGGACACAGCTCTGCCCCTAGCTTGCTGTGTCCATTCTTCAAAGGTATGTGTAAGGGTTTGGTTGACTGAGGAAGCTTGAAGACTGCTCTAGGTTAAATTTTGTACCCTCTGACCCACAACCCAAATTCATATGTTGAAGCCTGTAGGAAAGAAAAAAATTAAAAAAATTTTTATTGACTTTTAGAGAGAGAGAGAGAGGAAGGAAGAGGGAGGGCATCATTCAATGTTTGGCTGCCTACCAGGGGCATGTGCCCTGACCGGGAATTGAACCAGCAACCTTTTGGTGCATGGGATGACACGCAACCAACTGAGCCACAATGGCCAGGGTGAGAAATTTTTTTTTAATCTATCTTCTATGTTCTGAAAAAAATGGAAGCCTGTGAATTAAACTGAAAAAAGGCAGATTAACAGAAAAAAAAAGGTTTATTAATATGTGTACGGGAGCTGAGAAAAGAAGTATCTGGCTGCTTAAATGGTTACAGCTACAGGCTTATATACCAAATTTAGTAGGGGCAAGGGAGAGGAGAGAAGAGGATTTTATGGAAGAACAAATAGGTTTCTGTAGGAAAGACAAATGGGTTTTTAGAAGAACAAACAAGAGATAGGAAAGTTTGTGATAATGATTGTCTATACAGGTATGAGTGGTCTTTCTGTGTCCTTCAGGGCCATTAAACTTTCATGGAGAAGGGATTTGAGCTGGGTTTTATTTCTATTTTTCCTTCTGGGAGTAAATTCAACCTAAAGAGAGAATTTATGGCAGCTTTTTCTCCTAGAACTTGCTGCTTTTCATCAGATAGGGAAAGTCTGAGAAGGTTTCTTTCTGTATCTGTTGATTGCCTTCAGCTCAAAATCATCCTAATGCCAAAGTGGCATATCTTGGGGTGGCATATTCTAATCTCCTTTAAGCTCTAACCCCCAATGTGACTTTATTTGAAGATAGGGCCCATAAGGAGGTAATTAAAGTTAAATGAGATCAGAAGGGTGGGGCCCTAATTCAATAAAATTATTGTTATCAAAGGAGGAAAAGACACCGAGGGCACCCCCAATGAGCTCACAATAAAGAGGTTTTATGACCTTGTACTTCTAGCCTCCAAAACTGTAAGAAAATAAATTTCTGTTGTTTAAGCCACCTGGCCTGTGGTATTTTGTTCTGGCAGCCCAAATAGGCTAGGATGAAGACTAAAATAATTTCCAAGAACTTGTTGAAAAGAAACGACAGGCTGCAAGTGAAGTCACTCCTGCTAAGCCTTACGTCACCAAACCAACACTTAATACCTCACCCAACTGAAGTTTCAGTCTCCTGAAGGAATATAATCTTAACTGGTCAGTCTAGAATTACCTGGTCAGCACTACTGCTAGGCCCCTTTTGTCCCCTAAAGGAGGGTGACCTTGTCTGAAACAATTTATTCTTTTCCTCCTCTGCCCATAAAAGCCTCCCATTTTGTACAGCTTCTCAAAGCTCCTTTCCATCTGCTTGATGGGATGCTACCCGATTCATGAATTGTCAAATGAAGTCAATTAGGTCTTCAAATGTACTCAGTTGAATTTTGTTTTTTGACAAGCCAAAGAAATCAAATTTTAAAAATGGTACAATTGTTGGTTGGCTGTGGGATATATTAGAGTCAGTCCTGGATGGACATTTCACAAGATAAGATAATGAGGGAAAGTGGGCACTTTATAAACTTCTAAGGCCAACCCTGGTGAGGCATCTCAATTTTTGTCAGGAGTAAAAAGATCTAAGAGAAATTTGCAAATCATATATGTGTTTCTAAGAGATCAAAGTTGCATTCCTTGAAGTCCTACACTCTGCTGGACTTCCTTTCTCCCAGAAATGCTGCAGCCCGGTTCAAGGTAGTGTTACCTGCTGATGAGTCAAAACTTTGGACTCCAGCCTCAAAGCCTTCGGTTTGTTCTTTTCATTGGGCCCTGATGGAAGAGAGAGCTGTCAGAGGACCCTAATTAGATGCATGCTATCATCTGGAAATGATTAAAGTCCTAAGGACAGATAGAAGCCATGTTGATAGTATTGATTGGTTCCTTATTTCTGAGTTGGGCCTGCTTCATTGTTTAAGATTCCACTCTAATTTGTTGGGATTTTCAATTCAGCATTGTAAAAAGCAAACTGATTTTGCTGGATGAGAACAGAACCTTTTAAACTGGGCTTTGAAGTTTGCAGCTTTGTAATGTGTCAGCCATCTGAAAGCCTCTGCTCTCTTGCCAGCTCCAACCAACCCACAACCATGATTAGCATATCAAAGACTGGGGGTGGTGTCCTGATGGGGGCTGCAGTAGTGGGGTAGCTCAGGCCCAGGTTTAGGTTGTAAGGAGATACAGGGCTCTCTAACACGTGCCCTGCTGCCAGGGTGGTTACCCATTTCACCTATAATTCCATTTCCTCTCCTCTTCCGGCTGTGCATTTTTGACAATTAAAAACACGTAACACACACACACACACACACACACACACACACACCCCAACTCTCCCTCTGAAAGACAAAAAAGAATTAGAGATGAAAAAAAGCAAAGCAAAGGGAAGGTAGGCATTTTAAGGGGGCTAAAATCCTATTTGTCTTTCATCTCTTTCTAAAATCCAAACACCTCCTATAGATAAATACACTAAGTATTCAATAGTTATTTTAGTATCTTCATTTTGACTAATTGCTGGGTTAAGAAAGTACCTTCAGAAAGGTTGGGGGAAGCAATTCAGAGTACATTTTACCATTGCCCCGAGTTGCTGATCTGAAATTGCAACCTTCACTAGCCAAACTGAATGGTAGATGGTCTGGTTACTCTTATTCTAACAAAAACTCTGGCACTGCTTAAGAAATTGTCCAGAGAGATAATTACCCTGTGACTTCATCAGCAGCAGTAATAAGCCTTTGGTACTCCCAAACAGACATGTAGACATGGGTGATCTTGCATGAAGATAGGGAAAGAAGAGAAAAAATGTATAGAAACCAAAGCCTCTCAAGATAGCAGGTCATGGAAATAAACAAAAGGCTATAAAATGATAAGAGGAATAAAAGAGAGATCACTATAATGAATTGATTTTGAAAAAAAATTATTTGGATGCTTTTCATATAAAAATATAAGCAAATGGGAGAAGTGGGTGAAGGTGTTAAGGTACAGGTAGTCCTAGGGATATAATGTACTACATGATGACTATAGTTAAAGTATGTTATTGTATATTTGGAAGTTGCTAAATGAGGTCTTAAAAGTTCTCTTCCAAAAGGATATATACATCCCTATGTTCATTTTAGCATTATTTACAACTAGAGGCCCAATGCATGAAGATTCGTGCAAGAATAGGCCCTCCTTCCCCTGGCTGCTGGCATTGCCTTCTCTCCAGCCCCAAGCCACCTTTCTGCCTTCGCTCCAGCCAGAGCCACCTTCCGCCTCTTGCCTTGTTGCATCAATTTGCATATACCCTCCTTATTAGTTGTGGGCACCACCATCTTTGTAGCGAAGTTATGGTCAATTTGCATATTCAATCTTTATTAGATAGGATAGTTGAGATATGGAAGCAACCTAAATGTCCATGGACAGATGGATGGTTAAAGAAGTGAGATACACACACACACACACACACACACACACACACACACACAAGCACAAGCACATGCACATATACACAGGAATATTAGTCAGCCATACAAAAGAATGAAATCTTGCCATTTGAAACAACATAAATGGACTTAGAGGGTATTATGGTAAGCAAAAGAATTCAGACAAAGAGAAATACCATAGGATTTCACTTACTGTATTTGAAATCTAAAAACCCCAAAATAAATGAACAAATAAAACAGAAACAGACTTATAGACACAGAGAACAAATAACAGTTCCCAGAAAAGATGGGGGATGGGGGTTGAGTGCTATAGGTGAAGGGATTAAGAAATACAAATCTCCAATTATAAAAGAAATAAATCATGGGATGTATTGTACAGCATAGGAATATAGTCAATAATATTGCAATAACTTTGTATGATGGCAAAGTTATCTATAAATTGATTTTTTTGTTTCTTTCTCTGTCCCTATAATGCAAGTGTTAGTATGCTTAATATTTTCCAAGAGTTAAAATTCTTTTTTTTGGTTTCAATTAGATGATTTCTACTACCTTGTTTTTCAGATTGCTGATTCATTCTTCTGCATTATCTAATCTGTTGTTGATTCCCTCTGTGTATTTTTTCATTTTAGTTATTGTATTCTTTAGTTCTGATTGACTCTTTTTTTAGTGTTTTCTATCTCTTTATTGAAGTTCTCACTGAGTTCATTCATTTTTCTCTTGAATTCATTAAGCATCTTTATAACAATCACCTCAAACTCTTTATTTGGTAGATTATGTCTGTTTCATTTTGTTCTTTTTCTGGGGTTTTATCCTATTCTTTCATTTAGAACTATTCCTTTGTTTCCTCCTTTAGTCTACCTCTCTGGGTTTGTTTCTATGTATTAGGTAGATTAGCTATGTCCTGCAGTTTTCAATGAATGGCCTCATGTAGAAGGTATCCTATAGAGCCTAGTAGCACAATTCTCCTTGGTCACTAGAGCCAGGTGCTCCAGGGCTGTCTCCTGTGTGGGTTGTGTACACCCTCCTGTTGTAGTTGGCCCATTATTGCTCTGGGCACAATAATGGGCAGGGATGGCCCCAGGTCAACTGGCTTCTGAGACCATCCATGACTGTTGCAGATGTTTTGGTGTGTGAGGCTGGCCTCTGAAGTGGAACCACTTTGGTAGGGCTCTGGACTGCTGAGACTGCCTGCTGGATATGTCAGAGCCCCAGGGAGGGGTTCTATTGGGGGTGGACAGATTAGGCAGGGTTGGACCTCAGGGAAAGGCTGGGGTGGGGCCAAAAGTATTAACCAGGTTAATGGAGACTGTCAGATCTATGGCCTGCCTGCCTGGGTGGAAGGAGTGCAAAATAAAGGAAACAAAGAAATTATGGCACCCATTAGCACATCTGTCTCTAGAGAAATTTCCCACTGTTAACTGCCTGGCTAGCACTCACCCTAAAATTAGTCAAAGTAATTTCCTCACATATGACCAGGTGCTTTCAAACTGCTGGCTCTGCACTGGAACTCAGAGTGAGTGAGTTTATGCACAAGCCCGTTGAGAGTGGGTCTCAGTTTTCTATAGCCCATCATCTCTTGTATGTTAGCTCAACTGATGTTATGTATGTTAGCTCAAGGCCAGATGTTATGGGGGTTCCTCTTTTCAGTGCAGGTCTCCCAAGCGGGGAAGCCTGATGTGGGACTAAGACCCCTTATGCCTCACAGGGACCTCCTTGGTTGTGATATCCCTCCTACTTGTGGATCATCATACCGGGGGTGGGGGTCCTGACTAAACTGAGTCTCTGACCCTCTTACCCATCTTGATGAGGTTTTCCTTTATATCCTTAGTTATATAAAATAAGTTCAGCTAGTCTTTAGGTCATTCTCAGCAATAGTTGTTCTATATGTTGTAGTTTTGTTGTCCAAGGCAGAATATGAGTTGAGGGTTTTCCTACTCTGTCATCTTGACCCTCACCCACCAGGATTACCTTTCTTTTTTGCAGAATGATATACTATTATACTGATGTGACACATTTTGCTTATCTATTCATCCATCAATAGAGACTTGGGTTGTTTCCATCTCTTGGCTATTGTGAATAATACTGCTATGAACATGGGTGTACAAATATCTCTTCAAGACCCTGCTTCCAGTTCTTTGGGGTATATGCCCAGAAGTGGGATTGCTAGATTAGGTAGGCATTTTTAGCCTTACTGTATGAATGAAAAAACTGAAGCCCAGGTAACTCCTGTAACTTGCCTATAGGTAGCCAGCTACAGAGCAAGGTTTGACTTTAAACTCTAGCCTACCATGTTCTGAGGATCAACCTTATCTGTATCACTGAAGTACACCCAGGTTTAACTTGGAAAATTGGGGATTATATTTATGCATACATTTAGCAACAGCTGATTTTGTGGTTTACATAATTGGAAGTGGGAGAATTTAGAGCTCTGTTTTGTCTGAGACTCAAGTTGCACAAGTGGTTGACACCATAAATTGGCTGAATTCTTTTCTGAACAGAGGTTCCAACATTGTTCTGCATTTGTGGCAGTTTTGTGTTAATTAATGTGCACAGAAGTCCAGGGTGGAATGTTTTAGAGTTAGCTGACCCATTTGTAGTTTCTTAACCTTGGGCATGCCAATAATCAAAAGCAATTTTAACCTGAGCTGTTTAACAATGAAGTTGTAATTTATGCCAATTATCATTTGACAAGTAGTTTTAAATCCATTTTAAGATTTTAAATGGAATTTGACGAGTCTGGTTTTGTAGTGATTCTGAGACTAAGATGTGCTGGGAGAAAAGAAATGATTTCTTTGTTTCCTTTCTAACTCTTATTGTCCTTTAGTCTTTATCTGTTGACATTTGGGATTTGTGTGGTGTGAATGGGGCAGCTATGCATGTGGGGAAGGAAAAGAAATAAAAAGAGGAAAAGGAAGGAGGAAGGACAGAGAAAGTGAAGATCTGTAGAATGATCTTATATCAAGAAGAATGTCAAGATGCAGAGAACATGGATGGCTTGTCCTGCCATGCAGTGGATGAATGTTGGAATACTGCTAGAACTGCAGATCCATTTACTCCCATTTCAGGACTCTCTGGACTTTCATGTACTTATTTCCACCATTCAAAAGTTATTTTGGGGCCTGGGCAGGAAAAGAAAGGCACATTCCAGTTGGGTTGTGTGAAGAGAGTTTATAAAGTAGTTGCAATGCAGGAAGTAGGGGAACCATAAGGGAGATATCTGTGGGTCACCATCACAATCAGTAGGGTAGAAGGAGTGAGGTAAGGAAGTGGTTACTAGAAATTCTAGAGAGACAGCTCTAGGAAGAGGGCTGCTGACAGGAGCTGTGAACTTCAGCTGAGGGGCTCTGGCAGCTTGCAGTGACCCACAAGAATGTAGACTTCGACTGTAAGGGATTGACTTGTGTCCCTTTCAAATTCACATGTTGAAGCCCTAACCCTCAGTGTGACTGTATTTGGAAATAAGGTTTATAAAGAGGTAATTAAGCCTAAATAGGGTCACATGGATAGGGCCTTGACTTGATGAAATTAGTGTCCCTGTAAGAGACACCGGAGAGTTGGGTCTGCTCTCTACCAAGTGAAGACATAGCGAGAAGGTGTCCTTCTGCAAGGTAAGAGGAGAGCTCTCACCAGAATTGGCTGGCATCTTGCTCCTGGACTTCTAGCCTCTAGAACTGTGAGAAATAACTTGCTATTTTTTTTGTTTGTTTTGTTAATCCTCACCCAAGGATATTTTTCTATTGATTTTTAGAGAGAATGGAAGGGAGGGGGAGAGATAGAGAGAGAGAAACATTGATGTGAGAGAGACACATTGATTGGTTGCCTCCCACACAAGCCCTGGCCAGGCCCGGGGATCTATTCTGCAACTGACGTATGTGCCCTTGATTGGGTTCTCAAACTTGGCACCCTTCTCCACAGACTGACACTCTATCCACTGAGCCAAACAGTCAAGGGCACTTGCTATTGTTTAAACCACCCAATCTGTGGTATTTATTATGGTAGCTAGAGCTGAATAAAATAGATTCCCTTCCTTTATCACCTGCTAGTGCTCCCCTTTAGCCAAACCCAACCAGAATACAGGAGAGCCATTTGATATAGTCTTTATTGATCAGCCTTTTGGGTGGAGAAGGGTAGATCTAGAGGAACAAAAGGTATATATCCAGCAAAAAGGTTGAGAAGTACAATTCAAACCTCCTAGGGAGAAAGAGAAAATTCTAGATGTGTTTCCTTCCATAACTCACCAGGCCCTGAATTAGTTTCTGAGGTATTTGTCCCTTTGGTTACTTCGTTTTCATATGAGCAAGCCCATGAGTTTTGGTCTTTCTGCACCTAGCTCTGATTTGATCATGATCTCTTTCAGCGATTTCATGGTCAGACTCTTGTGATTAGGTGGTAGCCTATGTCATTTCTGGGAAGACAGAATGACCCATACTGAAATCTGACCTCTTTTCCTGTGCAGTTATAGGCCTTCATTTTATTGAAACTATTTTGGGTTCATTCTAATTAGTACAATGAAATGTGGTGGATGCTGTAGAATTTCATTTTGGTTGGGCATTGAAACCATACATGAGACTTTGGTTGCTCTTGGTTTTCATCTAAAGTCATGGGAGAATGCAGTTTCAAATGGAAAAAACTAGCTTCTCTGCAATTCTATTGTGAATAAACTATCGCTCTTACATGCATGACCATTATTTACTTATAGGTGCAGAATATCTTCTATATGTCACTGCTGGCCTATGTCTTCCTTTCCCAGCAGTGACACAATTCAGGAAATTGAGGCTGCTACTGTTGTGAAGAAGACCCGGCTGGCAAGAAGACTTCATGCATAGAAACGTGTACTAGTATGTCTTTGGAGGGGCACACAGGGTCTGAGCACATCACTGGCATCCTGAGAAGTCTTTTCTGAAGTCTGGTGTGGGAGGGGCGTTAACTTTCACCATTAAATATTGGTCTTTACATCAGTTTTATTAACTTATGTAGCAGATAAATCATGTGTTTAATTACTTAGTAATCTTAGGACATTGGATTATTAGAGTTCATCTTATTTTACCTTCTGTCATTTCTGTGCTTTTATATCATTGGGTTGGGGCTAAATAAAAGTGAATGGACAAATGTTGTGTCTATTCTTCTTACTCAGTAAACTTAAAGTATAAGTGGGCACTGAGAGGTAGGTATTTCTGATGTCAGATTGCCTGGGCTTGAGTCCTGGCTCCCCACTTGCCTAGTTCTTGGGCCTTAGACAAGCCTCAACTCTCTTATATGTAAGAATGAAGAAAGGTATATATAATGAGTTAGGTTTAGGTTCAAAAGTATAAACCAAAACATCCCAGATACTAGTGGCTTAGTCCTTATAAATTTATTTTTCTCCTATATAGAATAAGTCTGGTGATGGACAGGCATGGGCTGGAATGGCAGCTCCACATTTTACCAGAGACCCAGGTTTCTTTTATTTTTATCCTTTGCCATCTTTAGTTTGTGGTTTCCATTCACAAATTACAATATGGCAGTTGGTGCTCCAGTCATCTCATCTAAATTCCAGGGAGCAGGAGAAAAAGGAAAGGACAAAGGGGCACATGCATTCAATCTGCCCTCCTTCTTTTGAAAGTTTCACTGAACAACTCCTGTTTATCCTCTCATTGGCCACTGCTACTTACAAGTAATCTGGTAAATTAGTTTTTTGGTTGGGCACATTAATGTTTCACATAAAATAGAGGCTCTTGACCAGCTGGTGTGGCTCAGTGGTTGAGCATCAACCTATGAACCAGGAGGTCAGGGTTTGATTCCCAGTCAGGGCACATGCCCCGGTTGTGGGTTCGATCCCCAGTAGGGGGCGTGCAGGAGGTAGCTGACCCATGATTCTCTCTCATCATTGATGTTTCTCTCTCCTCTCCCTTTCTCTTTCTCTAAAAATCTATAAAACATATTTAAAAAATAAAATAAAGGCTCTTTTCTAAGGAAGAATGAGAGGATGGATCTTAAAAGGCAATTTTCAGATTCTGCAATAGGAAATGAAGACAAGCTATATCTCCTTGAAGTTGAGATGATAAATCCACATACTAGTAAAAATATTTAGCAAAATGGCTAGTACTTGGGAAGCATTCATTTCACACACTATGTAATTATTATCTAACTAGAGGCCTGGTGCGGGGTCCTTTGGCCTGGCCTGTGGGGATTGGGCTGAAACCAGTTCTCCAACATCCCCCGAGGGGTCCTGGATTGCGAGAGGGCGGTTCTTGGGTGATGCACCCTGGAATCAGGCTCCCTGCTCTCTGGTTTTGGGTGCATCACCCAAGAACTGCAGCTGCCAAGTCACAGCAGCTCAGCAGCTCCTGCGTTGAGTGTCTGGCCCCTGGTGGTCAGTGTGCATCATAGCTACCAGCTGGTTGGCCGGTTGGCTGGTCAGATGGTTGCTTAGCCTTTTATATATATAGATTATAAAGCAATGAGTATTAAAATTTTTTTTAAAAATTGTTTTAGAGAGAGGAAGGGGCGGAGAGAGAAACATCAATGTGAATGAGAAACATTGATTGGTTGCTTTCTGCATGCACCCTAACTGGGGATTGAACCCAAAACCTAGGTATGTGCCCTGACGAGAAATCAAATCTGCCAGCTTTGAGCCACATTGACCAGGGCAAAGCAGTGAGAATTTTGTAAAAGAAGTCAAGTCAAATGGAACATCCACAAGTTTTTGCCTTCAAAAGTAGTCATCTTGAAAGGCAACATATTATTTTCATTAACTTTACATTGCTATTGTTAGAAATACAATCAGCCCTGACCAGCTTTGCTCAGTGGTTAGAGTGTTGGCCGGTGGACCAAAGGGTATCAGGTTTGATTCCTGGTCAAGGGCACGTATCTCAGTTACAAGTTCAATCCCCAACCCCAGGCAGGGTGTGAGTTGGAGGCAACCAATTGATGAATCTCTCTCATGCTGATGTCTCTCTCTCTCTCTCTCTCTCTCTCTCTCTCTCTACCTTCTCATCCCCATCCCTTCCAGTTTCTCTAAAAAATCATTGGGAGCCCTAGCTGGTTTGGCTCAGTGGATAGAGCATCGGCCTGTGTACTGAAGGGTTCCCAGTTTGATTCCAGTCAAGGGCACATGCTTGGGTTGTGGCCTCGATCCCCAGTGGAGGGCATGCAGGAGGCAGCCAATCAATGATTCTCTCTCATCATTGATGTTTCTATTTCTCTCTCTCCCTCTCCCTTCCTCTCTGAAATCAATAAAAATATATTTTAAAAAAATCAATGGGAAAAATATCCTCATTTCTTGGGTGAGGATTAAAAAAAAGACAGAAATACATTCAGAGCCATTTTACTACATATATAAGAACAGCAGCTTTGTTGGTTGTAACTCACCACCATCAGCTAGATCATCTATTGTAGTCAATAACATTAACTTTGAATGACACTCAAAGGATGATGATTGTTGACTGATAAGAATGTTTAAAATATTCAGCAGGCTCTATAGGGAATTCTGGTTCAGTTATCTTTTATTTTCAGAAGCCAGACTTCTCTACTTCCCACACTAATGGGAGATAGTTATATGAACATAGCAGAGGAAAGTATGTGTAATACATATATACTCACTATGAAGATTAGTATAGTCTAAAGTACTTAATATGCTTTGTATTAACCCTTGGTAAAGTATTCATGGTAATTTTGCTTATAGATGAAATTAGATAGTGTTCCATTAGAATTATACAGATATTCTTGTTTCTTTATTGAAGGTAGCTGAAAGTTTAAGAAAATAGAGCCCAGCTGGTGTGACTCAGTGATTGAGCATCGACCTATGAACCAGGAGGTCATGGTTTGATTCCCAGTCAGGACACATGCCCAGGTTGTGGGCTCGATCCCCAGTAGGGGTCTTCGGGAGGCAGCCAGCCAATGATTCTCTCTCATCATTGATGTTTTTATCTCTATCTCCCTCTCTCTTCTCTCTGAAGTCAATAAATATATATATAAAAAATAGAGTATTTTTTAACCTATGAGTAGGACTGGTGAATATTTCTGTAAAATTAAAACTTTATGATCATTCAAGATTCATTTACAAAAGAGAGACTTATTTACATACTAAAATATGCAATAATTTTCATAAAGTGGGCTCATTTTATATAAACCACTTAAGACTGAAAACTTGCCATGATGTAAGTTCTGGTCATTTACTGGTCAGCTTGAGGGGATAACATTACAAAGTCTACCTGTTTTATTGTCTACCCTGACGTCACTAAGTGTAACATCTAGATATATCACCAGGTCCACTTTTTAAAAAATATATTTTTATTGATTTCAGAAAGGAAAGGAGAGGGAGAGAGAGTTAGAAACATCAATGATGAGAGATATTCATTGATTGGCTGCCTCCTGCATACCTGCAACCCAGGCATATGCCCTTGACTAGAATCGAACCTGGGACTTTTTGGTCTGCAGGCTGACGCTCTATCCACTGAGCCAAACTGGCTAGGGCTCACCAGGTCCAATTTTTAATTTCTGAGATTTAGAATTTGGATCACTTGCCCAAGATCACATAGCTAACATATGACAGAGCAGATACCAGAACTTAGTTTATCTAGGTCATACTTTCAGGCCTCTACATCAGATTCTTTCTAAATCACTTCAGGGTTGACTTTGCTCTGTTTCTTCCCACTGGGTCATGGAAGATGGAACACTGAATCTGAGTATTATAGATCTTTGCCTCTTAAGTAGTGTGACAATGACCACTACTTCTCTGTCAATGTCCACTCTTCTCTTCCACAACTTCCAAGTTTTCACTGGGCATTTGGCCCCCCAACCAGACTGTATTTTCTGGTCACACTTACAGCTTAGTATGGCCACTGGGGTACAATATCTGTGTCATGTTCTGTTCCCTATCCCCTTCCTGCTTGTTGGGAGTGATGAGACTGAAGCAGACATCTTGGACTCAAAAGATGGAAGCTGCCCTTCTAGCTGTGGGTTGTCTACCTCTGGACTATTATATGTGACAAAAATGAAGTTCTTTGTTTAATCCTCTGTGTTTTAGGGTCCCCTTGTTTTAGGAACTGTGACTGTACCCTAATGAATACACTTAATATCAATCAAATAGTCCTGTATAATAGCAGGAAGCAGACTCGCCCCTCTTAAAGTCCAATCTGAATTCACCAAGGTCACTTTTGCTTGGGCTCAAACTTTAAACCTACACCCTTGTTTTACATCAATTTAAGTACATTCATACTATAAGGCAAATGGTTCACTAGAAAGGGCATTGGACTGGGGAGTTTGGTCCAGGTTTCCAACATTAGCTTGCTACTAACTTCCAGAGTGCCTCCATGGCTGTTTGCTTCCTTAGTTATGGAATGGAGGTTATATTATTCATTTATCTCTCAGGATATTATGAGTAATACTTCATAAAAAAATGGTTGTAAAGCATCTGGCACATGCAAGCCTCCTGTCTATAATGCTGAACTAATGCAGTAGCTTTCTTGGCACCCTGACGCTCTAATGATTTAGAGATAGGCCTTTTTACTAAAGGGGGCTGGACTTTGGCATGACCTACCTAAGCTAATGAACTGTCTCCGCCTTAATCTTTAGAACTCACTGGAAGCATTATCCTTCCCCTTATCTCCTTGCTTAACTGCACCACGCTGAAGAAGGCGTCTGAGCAATGGAGGGGGATCTGGATGACATTCCAGTTTTTTTCCTGGAGCGATGTTTGCATCCATGTTCTGGTGATTAGTTGAGCCTAGAAATGTTAAGTAAAGAAGACATTTCTGAAACCCTGCTCATGTAACCAACATCATGCTTGCAAAAAAAACCCACCAAGTTAAAATCATGCTTTAGACATTTAAAAAAAAAGCCTAAGGACAATATAATTCCTGTGTTATGTCTTTGTCACATACATATAATGTAGCTTGTTGTGATGGCTGAACCTGACTCCCAATATTTTGCTTTGCAGACTTAAGTAGATGACTTACTTAAGTAGATGACTTCTGACCCTTTTATATCCACACTTTCAGAAATTTGCCAGAAAGTGCTCACTTGTGCCAGGCAGTCCTTAACATTTTCCTCTGGGCAGCCTCAGCTCTTTAGTTAAGTTATTATTGATCATTAATCCTTCTTTTATTCTAAGCATCTCTATAAGGAATACATCTGGAGCACTTTCAAGATCAGACCTCTTTTTCCAAGGAGCATAAATCTGTTAGAATGTACTAATACTGTGTGAAAACACAACCCAAGCCCATTTTTCAAGTGAAGCATAAAAATATGTGTCAGGAAATGAGAGCATATTGTCACTATAATGGTCCCATCTGAAAATGATTGGTTGGTATCAGAACCCACTTACCAAGTTGGCATTCAAATGGAATAGATTTAGATAAAGTTACAAGGTAGTTATATTTCTTATTTTATTTATTTATTTATTTATTTATTTATTGGTCTCCCCGTCCAGGTTGGCCGTCTCGATGTGGCACAGGCCGTCGGGGTCGCTGGAGGAGAGCAGCAGGATGTCCGCGGGGATGATCTCGTTGCAGTGGAGCCGCACGAAGTCTCCCACGCGGATCTCCCTCCAGAAGCGGTTCACGTACTGCTTCTCTTCCCTGAGAGAGAGAGAGAGAGAGAGAGAGAGAGAGAGAGACCGTCAATTTGTTGTTCCATTTATTTATGCATTCATTGGTTGCTTCTTGTATGTCTCCTGACTGGAGATCAAACCCGTGACCTTGGTGTAATGGATGAAGCTCTAACCAACTGGGCTACTAGACCAGAGCACAAGGTAGTAATCTTTTAATGTGATGTACTGGCCAGCACCAATTTTAGATATTCTGTGAGATCTAGAAGGAAAGAAGGTATGGGAGGGAGGGAGCATTGAAGGAAGGTAATGATGTTGGGTAGGAGCTGAGAAAGAGCATAAGGGTCTGGAATTCATACTAGGTATATACTATGCATGCTATACCATTTAATTCTCATGAATATTATGTCACTTAATTCTCTCCACAGCCCTATATGGTAGGTATTACCCCAAATGTACAGACGAGGAAGTTGGGATTCAGAGAGGCTACGTATCATTCAGTTAAAAGATGTTGGAGAGAAAATCCGAGTCTACATTTACCTGACTTCAAGGTCCTTACTCTTGTCATGATATCATATTGTTTTTCTGATGAATGGAAAATGTGCCAGAGGAAGGAAGAAAACCCAGGTAGGAAAGCCTGTTATTCTGGCCAGTTTAAGCAGATGCCAACAGAAGAATATAACTTGGAACACAGTCAACATAGACAGGGAAAAAAAGAGAGAATGATGAGCTACCTTGCAACATCCCTGGAGAAAACCAGATGCAAGAATAAAATAGTTTGGCAAGAATGCTTGAGTTAGAGAAGGGAGTCATACATATAGAGTATGTGATGTCAGCTTGGAAATGCATGAGAGCCACAGCTGAATAGTTACTGGTAGATTTGAGAAGTAACAAGATTTATTCTTATCTAAAAAGCCCTAATGCTTAGTGGAATAAGACCCTTGGAAACCTTGTGAGAGGGTGAACATGTTTTGCATTTAGGAAGGATATGAATATTTGGGGGCCAAAGGACAGAATCCAAAAATGCTCCTCCACAGGCTTGACTTTGCTGTTTACAACCCTTCTCCCAGTATGCAAGCAAACATTCATTTAGGTACTCCTGTAATGGGGTATTGCAAATATAATTAACATCCCACATTAGTTGAACTTAAAATAGGGAGGTTTTCAGTGGCTGACCTAATTGCACAAGCCCTTTCAGGACAGTTTTCTCTGGCTAGTTGTGGAAGAGGAAGTCAGACATATTCACTCTGGCTTGCTTGGAAGAAGCAAATATCCACGCTGTGAACTTCCCATGGAGGTCACATGGCAAGGAACTGTGGACAGCCTCCAGCTCCTGACACTGGTCCCTGGCTGCGTGCAAGGAGGAAAATGGGGACTTCTGTTCTATGCGCACAAGGAAATGAATTCTGTCAACAACTTGTGAACTCGGAAGACCGAAGCCCCAGATGAGAATGAGCCCCCAGTTGATGCCTTGCATTCAGTCCAGTGAGACTCTGAGCAGGGAACCTAGTTACTCTGTGCTCAAACTGCTGACCTACAGAAACTAAGCGATAATAAGCAGGTGCTGTTTTAAGTCACTAGTTTGTGGTGGCTTGTTACACAGCAGTAGGAAACTAATACACATGTACAGTTGATCCTTGAACAATGTGGGGATGGGGTTAGGGGCACTGACACCCACACAGTTGAAAATCCATTATAACTTTTGACTCTACAGCCAGACCTTCACATTTGCAGATTCAAACAAGTGTGGATGGAAAATAGTTATTTTCAATCTTCCATTTCAACTTGTTACACAGCAGTAGGAAACTAATACACATGTACGGTTGATCCTTGAACAATGTGGGGATGGGGTTAGGGACACTGACATCCACACAGTTGAAAATCCATTATAACTCTACAGCCAGACCTTCGCATTTGCAGATTCAACAAACTGTGGATGGAAAATAGTTATTTTCAATCTTCCATTTCATATCTGTGGCTGGGAATCCGTGGTTGAGAATGTGAAAATACTGTTTTAAATCTGAGATTGATTGAGTCTGCTGATGCACAAACTGCATATATGAAGGGCTAACTCTATTTATTGAAGAAAAACCTGCATATAAGTGAACCTGCGCAGTTCAAACCCGTGTTGTTCAAGGGTCAACTGCATTTCATTTTGTTTGTTTCCTCTATAAGCCTCTGAAGAAGGTACGTCCATTCCACACACCTATTCCACTTCTATATTTATGCTCAGCAAATACTTTTAACTCCATTTAATATTGATGAAATTGATGCACAAATAGATTAAATAACTGGATCAAGTTTATTTAACTCATTAATCATGGAGCCAGGAGGAGATTGTTCTTTTGACCCTTACAGCAACGGACTTTTGGCTCTACCATATCCTGCACATCCTGTATGTCCATGCATGTTCTCATTACCAGGGCAATGCATTTGTCATGTTTTGGTTCAATGAAAGAAGTGGTAATAAAGGGGAGAATGTGGCAGGAGGAGGAAGTCAGGAGAGGGGAAGTGATGGGGGGCACCATCCACCTCATCATGTGATTCCTACATACCTACCTATAGGAGAGCCTGCTCCAGCTGCTGTTGCTTCTTCTTCTTCTTTTTCTTCTTCTTCTTCTTCTTCTCCTTCTTCTCCTTCTTCTTCTTCTTCTTCTTCCTCTTCCTCTTCTTCTTCTTCTCCTCCTCCTCCTCCTTCTTCTTCTTCTTCTTCTTCTTCTTCTTCTTCTTCTTCTTCTTCTTCTTCTTCTTCTTCTTCTTCTTCTTCTTCTTCTTCTTCTTCTTCTTCTTCTTCTTCTTCTTCTTCTTCTTCTTCTTCTTCTTCTTCTTCTTCTTCTTCTTCTTCTTCTTCTTCTTCTTCTTCTTCTTCTTCTTCTTCTTCTTCTTCTTCTTCTTCTTCTTCTTCTTCTTCTTCTTCTTCTTCTTCTTCTTCTTCTTCTTCTTCTTCTTCTTCTTCTTCTTCTTCTTCTTCTTCTTCTTCTTCTTCTTCTTCTTCTTCTTCTTCTTCTTCTTCTTCTTCTTCTTCTTCTTCTTCTTCTTCTTCTTCTTCTTCTTCTTCTTCTTCTTCTTCTTCTTCTTCTTCTTCTTCTTCTTCTTCTTCTTCTTCTTTTTAAGATTTCCAGATTTTTATTTCTGGAACTGTACAGGTATTATAGTACAACAAATACAAAATAATGTTCAAAAAATCAGTGTTTATGTACAAATATTAAAATCAATGCAACAATAGCAACTTCCTCTTGAATATCTGTTACTAAGACTTGTTCTGATTGTCACTAATTTATTTCACTCACAGGGTACTTAGCTCAAACTGGGACCATTGGATCACTGGTTTTCTAAGAGGAATTTTAATATCTACCATATTTAATAATAAAACTAATAGCTTCCTCCTTTTAGTGAAAAATTAAGAACTTTTTAAAAAAACATAGTAATGTCAATATTCTTATAAATTATTTCAATCTCCATTTGTAGACAATGTGCTTTGAAACTGGGCAAACAATCTCCTTGGTGGTCAGGTTTCTCCATTAGTTTACACTCAGAGTTGCAAGAATCACTGGAGACTTTGGTTAAATTCAATAGTTAAAATCACTCTGCTCTCTGAGAACTGACGTCCAAACACTCAGGACCCTCAATCGTACAAATTACTAGGAAACCATTGCACAATGCTTGGACCTAATTGTACACACTTTAGTATCGTGTAAAATTATTCTACATCCTTCAAGTAAATTCAGCAGCTGACTGAGGAGCAGGCGCTGAGCAGCGCAAGCTCGGCTGCCGGGAACTATTGCTCTAGTCGCAGCACCATCGCACCCACCACTGTCCCCAAGTCTCCGCAGAAAAGACGCGTCGGCCCACACTGCAACCGCTCACCATGGATTTTTGGTTTGTTCGTATGAAAATAACGCAGCGAAGGAAAAAAACAAAAAGAATTTATCACCGTTTGTCATAAGAATTGTGCTTTAACACTTGATAATAAAGGTCTCGTTGTCTCTTCATATGACTGCAAATCCGTTATCTTCATGCTCTCAAATGCAATTCTTCTGATAAACAGTAACAAATTCTGTGTTAAGATGCCTCAATGGCTGCTTCAGCTTCTTAGCCACAGACTTGGGTCTGATCTATGGAATGCTCTGATATATGGTTCTACAGTCTTTATCTTCTTTTTCTAATGAAATACTTATGGTATTACATTTGTATGTGTGTGCACATGGATGTGTATCAACTCCTCCAGTGTTTTCCTGGGAAACCCTTTACTATCTGTGGCTGCTTCAGACAGAATGAGAGGAAGAGGAGGGCTCATGAGTCCTTCCTAAATGCAGGGATGGCCAGTTTCCCCCTTATATCCATTTCCTTTTCTTCTATGTAATACATATCTTTAGCTCTGTTCCTGGCTGCCCCGGATAAAGACGACATGTATTTCCAGAAAGAATAAACATTTATCTGCTTAAGCCACTCTTATTTTGGATCTTTGTTACATCAGCCATACCTAATTCCTAACTAATGCATATACTTACCAAAGCATCTGGGAACAGTATGGGTATTATTCAAATGTGACAGTGTGTGTTAGAGCTATACAAATGGGAGCTTTACTTTCTATTGTTCGTGATTTGGATGAGAACTTGCTGCTTTGCTCTTTCCAGTTTCTCTGACTGACTCCTGCTTTTTAAAAACTCAGCTCCAGCATTATCAACTTTTTTCCCTGTGGTTTCTTACTATCTTCTCGTGTGGGGTCTTAGACCCATGGTGCATGCCTCCGCCACGGTACACACGCAGTACCCTGTGTTGAGATTTCTCCTATCTTGGCCTTTGCCGCATTGGACTAAATGGCCAGAGTCCTGGGTGTCCTCCCCACAGGGCTGTGAACTCCCTCAGGGCAGGGCTGTCTCCTGGCCTAGCAGACACAGCCTGTTGCATATTAAGTCCACAATACATATTTGTTAAATGAGCATCTTTAGAAATAAAAGGAGGAATAGAAGAATGCATAAGAACCATGGTGAACTGGAGCACTTATAATGATGGTCTCCTTGTTAGAGTTGCAAACTCACTTCTCTGTATGTTTAATGTCAGCTCATGTGGTACTTTGCAATATGGATGTTTGATATAAAATGAGCTTTCATTTGGAAGGGACATATTATACATTTAAAGTTAAATGCCCTTTATTCTTTGTACAATCAGAGCTTTGAAATCAAGTCATAGTCCTATAACTTTCCATCCTCTTTTTCCTTCTACCCTCAGGAAATCCCCCTATCTCCATCCCTTTATTTTCAAGAAGCAATCATGTAGTAAATCCCATCCCACTGTGTCAAATTTAGGTCATCTTTTATTTGGTCAAAATATAGTCTTACTGGCAAGTGGTATCACTATTATTCAGGAACACACATATTGTTTTACTTACAGCTGTGTATCATTTTATGTTCTCATATAAATGTTATGCCTGGATTATAGCTAAGGCAAACTGGACTCCATTTATTTGAAAAAATAATGGGAAATCAGGTTCATTCTATCCACCTTCCTGACAGTTTCCCATTTCTCAAAGGGGCCCTTGCATGGGCCCTGTGGTGCAGCTTTGCAAACTGGCTGTTCACAGATTCTGTGGGATGGCTTTCCTGTCCTGTTGCTGGGCAGGAAGCCCTTAGCCTGGTGGGGGAGGGCCAGGGAATCTGCCACAGGACAGGGAGGGAGGGAAAGCACTTTATTGAGCTACTTGTAGGGAGAGTGTTGGACAAAACTGCCAGGTCTTGGGTTAAGATCTTGGAAGGGAGCTAGAAAAATGGTGACATTTTCTTTGGGGCAAGGTGTGCAGAACAGATGGAAGAATCCAGTTCTGGTTACAGATGTGTGCATCATCATCACCAGTATCCTGTAATTAAAGAGGCTCTGTTTAGTGTGTGTGTGTGTGTGTGTGTGTGTGTGTGTGTGTGTGTGTATTACTTTGCCTAAACTCCCCATCATTAGCAAATCGTCTGCTGTACTTCTCAGCTCCTCTAAACATATGCCTATTCCACTTCTATATTTATGTTACCTTGTACTTAAATGTGTATATGTATATACACACATCGCTATTTTTTCGGGGATTTGTGCAGAATATAGTTCTGGAATTTTTTTTACAGAATTACACAAACTGGAATGGCATCCTGGAACCTTATTTTTAACAGAACTCAGCTGCCTGTATAATGAAACACATGCTACATACAGATGAAATTGAATGTTCAAATCAAATACAAAAATATGCTCATTTATGCAGTTTCCCTTATTCTGAAGTAGCAGGAGCTACATTTTTGTCAGATTCCGTGTTTGAGGGAGTGAACTTTCTTCGCGGTCTGAATTAAGGCCAGCACATCCCTTAGGCAAGCCCACTGGGGAATGACCAGGAGAGGAGAAGGAGAGAGGCGAGCAGCAGATTTAGGATTTATTGGATGATGACACCACATGATGAAATGGTAACTTGACCACACCATTCCTCCCAACTCCCCTTGTCTTGGGGGTGGTGTAGGGATAACTCTCAACTCAGACTCACATTGCAGTGTCTACATTGACATAGAGAGAGAACCAGGGACAGAGGTTATAACTACAGGCAACGTAGCAAGTACTGGTGTTGGTTAGCTTGGGTTCAAAACCTGGGTCCATTACTTGTGTGACCTTGGGCAAATTACTGCCAGTACCTCAGTTTTATACTTGTGTCATAGAGTTGGTGTGAAATAAAATGAATTAAACATATGCATAATACCTGGATCAGAGTAAGCTTCCAGTGAATATTAGCTAATATTATTATAGAAACATGGTCAGAATGTACAATTTCTCACAGGTTATTTTTTATCAGGTACTATAAGAATGGATAGCACTACATGTTAAATGTTATTTATTAACATTCTTATTTGTTAAGTTAAAAGTTAAATATCAAACCTCCAGTAATTTTTATTTAAACTAGTGACCCATCACATGAAATCGTGTGAGACCCGGGACTCCTCCCCCTGCCTCCCCCTACCATGAGACCGCCCTGAGTCCTGGAGTCCCGCCCTGCATGGCCAGTGTGCCACGGGACGGCCCTGAGTCCTGGAGTGCTGCTCTGATGCCCCGCCTCTGGGCCTCGTGCAGTGGCCACCAGGCCCCACCCCCGCGGTGCACATGCGGGGCCATGGAAACCCCAGCAGAAGCCATGTGAAGTGGCCACTGGGACCCCTGCGCCCCTGTGGGGCTGCAGGAACCTCGGCAAAAGCCACGTGGATCGGCCACTGGCCCCACTCCCACTCTGTGCAGCGCCATCTTGTGATGGCGTTATGGTGCGAGGGTCAATTTGCATATTGCCTCTTTATTATATAGGATTGTTATATTTCATAGTATTGTTAAGAATCATGTATTCACAGATCATAGATATATGCATTTATATGTGTACGTACATATATACATGCACATAAAATTTACCATCTTAACCTTTTTTACTTGCTGCAAAAAGCTTTATTATTTCCACTTGGTCCAATGCATGGGAGAGAGCTCCAAGGTGGTTAAAAGGATGCCTAGTGCTTTCAGGGAGAGGCTCAGGCAATGACCGATTTCTAAGTAAGGTCACATTCTGAGGTAGTGGGGACTAAACTTCAACATATATTTCTCTGGGAGTTCACAATTCAGCCCCTAACACTATGTGTCAGGCAGTATGCTAGAATTTAGACATCTCCTTACCTCACCCTTATGAGATGACTGTTATTATCTTCATTATATGGATGAGGGCATTGAGCTTTAGAGGAATTCAGCAACTTGCTTGGTAGTTTCCCAACTGAGGTGACTGTCCTCCAGTCACTTACTTGCCTTTGCAAGTAACCAGGCACTTTGACATTTACAGGGGAAACTACTTCTGGGAACTTCTTGCATGTTAGCATTTTAGCAATGGTTTCTGTTATGCTTCAGTTTGATCCAAAGATTTTTCAGATGGTCAGGTTACCTGTCCAGAAAGGAAGTTTCCCATAGACCAGAGCAGGCCTGTCTGGTTAGATATTCCCCATTCTTTCTGGATATGAGTACAATGTTAACCTTTCGAGGTGCTTTGTTCTTGGGCCTAGCAGTACAGAAAGGTCCAGAATGCAGGACTTAGAGAATACCCAGAGACAATTCAAGACACACATGGGTAGTGACTTCCTGGTTGTATGGATGATATACATACCAACATATACACAGAAACATATAAGACCCGAGATGAGCACATGTTTTACTATCTTTCATGGAGGAGAGGGAAAATGGCCAGAAACCTGTCTGTTACCATCCCTGGCTTTTCCCAATCCTTTCTGTCCCTAGTCTTCCAAAGACTGATCAAGTTGAGGAAATGGAAGGCAATTCTGTGTTACTTTCTACCTTCACCTTAAAATTGCTTTCAGAAAAGAAAAAAAGAAGAAGAAGAGAAAAAAGCCAATGAATCCTGAGATGCCTATCTAACTCTCTTCAGGAACATTTACATCTTAGCATAAGACAAAGACAAAGGAATTGAATTAGATCAATTCATCTCACCCCCTTTCTTAAAGCAACAAAGTTCTTAAAATTTTAAATTAAAATTTATATGGAAATCAACAAAGAGGTCCCTAGGCTGGATCAGGGCTGGGGAATTTGGAGCTATCCTGTTTGCTCCTCCTTGCTCCTTGGGGAAACCTGCAAGGACCCTTCTATAGAACCTCCAGGGCCCTGAGGAGCCTCATTATAAACCATTGGCCCAGATTACCTTTTAAATTCCTTGAATGAAGAAAAATCTTTAAGATACATTAAGAGACAAAAGTGAGAGACAAAATAGCTCATGTGGTTTGGTCCAATTCCTCTCCCCAATACTTGGCGTGTTTTGTTACTTATGTGAATGTAAATATCCAGAAAAAGAACTAGAGAAATCCACAAACCTTTGAAAACAGACACTTCTAGGGAAGGCAGAGTTATTAGAGAGGAAATTAAGAGGCTTTCAAACCTGAATTGTTTGAATTTTTTTGGTGGTGTTTATGCATTTAAATATTATTTGTATAAATAAAAATAAGTTGAAAAGAATGAATTAATGAAACCTCTCAGTGCTTATACGTCTGTAATGAAAGCATTTCAGTTATCAGCTCACAGCATGTTGGGAGAGCATATTTGTTTGGATCAAATAAATATATTTATTCTTATTTATTTACATCCATATTTGCACTTGGTATACCTTTAGTAGTTTTGAGATATTTGATCCATACATTTCTGATTTATTTATACTAGTATATGTCTACATGGTGATTCTTTAAAGGATAAACTGATACCAAATTGAAGGTGCCTTTGACAAAAAAAACTTGCTTCTTCCTTCCTCTTTCCTTAATCAATAAGAAGCCACATTTTACCACAGGCAGACCCTGACCCAGGATGTTTGAAGTGACTTGATAGTGAAAGGCATTCATCTCACAATGAAAGAAGGTACTTTACTTTTCACTCACCTCGCTGGGTAGGTCCAAGAATGAGAGCTTCCCTCAGCCCAAAAGGAAACCAAGTGGACTATTGTTTTTTTCTTTTTAAAATTAGATTAAATTAAATTTTATTTTTTCCATCACCACTTATCGCCTCTGTGCCCTCTTCCACCTCCACCACCCTCCTCCCCACCGCAATAACCACACTACTGTCCATGTCCATGAGTCCCCTCTCTTTTTGCTCAATCTCTCCACCACCACCACCACCACCACCACCCAACATCCCACCTCGCCCCACCCCCACAAAGGCTGTCTGCTGGCTCTCTATCTATGAGTCTGTCTCTATTTTGCTTGGTAGTTCAGTTTGTTCATTAAATGGACTGTTGTTTTTTAAAAGACAGGTTTATGGCCTGCCATAGCTTTTACCACCTGCTGCCTAACACAAAGTTTCTATTTCAAAGAAGGCATGGAGGTGTGCAGGTCAAACAATCTTGCTGTTGCCCTGGCTGGTGTGGCTCAGTTTGTTGGAGCGTTGTCGTTGGTATATGAAAAGCTTGCGGGTTCAGTTCCCAGTCAGGGCGTATACCCAGGTTGTGGGTTCAATCCTCGTCAGGTGGGGCACATGTGGCAGGCAACAATAGATGTTTCTCTCTCTAAAATCAATAAAAACATATCTTCTGGTGAAGATTTAAAAAAAAAACACACACAAGAAAAACAAAACAAAACAAAACAATCTCACTGTTAATTCACTTTCCCTATGTTGCTTATTTGTAGTTAAAACCTACAATGATTCCAATTTGTTGTGATTCCAGTGGTACCTTGCCTCTGCCAAGCAAGGACTAATTTTCTAAGTTCTGATCCTTTTCCCCATGCATTCATGTTAAACTATCTTCTCAATATCACTGCAGCCAAACTGTAAGAAGGCACAGAACTCATATCTGCAAACTAGTAGAGATGTGGAGGGGAGCAGAGCCTGCCCTGAGTGCCCAGGAAAAGCACAATTCCTGTAGTTGTTTATTGTGTGTCTGTTATGTGCCAGGTATAGTCATTAATTACTGCAGATGAAAAAAGATTGAGGCACCATCCATAAGCCTTAAAGAAGCCCACGGTTTAAACATGTTGATGTT
This sequence comes from Myotis brandtii, assembly GCF_000412655.1. Lineage (NCBI taxonomy): Eukaryota > Metazoa > Chordata > Mammalia > Chiroptera > Vespertilionidae > Myotis > Myotis brandtii. The sequence continues at coordinate 148,779 of NW_005370080.1, forward strand.
TCCAAGGAATCACAGACCATGAACTTAGAGTTAAAAAGAAATCTAAAGACACTTCTGTCCACTTCTTGGAAGCTGGTCTTATTCTGGTTAGTAAAATTGAATACAGCTACCTGGATAGTAGATACATATAGGTTTTTATTTGTTAAACATTGATGCATCAATATGTATACCTTGATAAATTATAAATGATCCTTTTTAAGAATTCTTTTCTTTTTCTCTGTTTCTAATGACATGTGAATTTCTTTTTTCTAATCAAATGAATTCCTTGATAGGGGAACATAAATTTATTGAAGTGTGTAGAAAACTGAAAACAAAACAAAACAAAAACAGGGATGTCCTCTCATTTAAAGAGCCCAGATCCAGCTATCAGACCAGTCTTTGGACAATTGGGGGAATTTGAGTATGGGCTGCATATTATGTACTAGCATTATGTTTGTGTTAACTTTCTTGATGTGATCATTGCACTATGGTTATATGACATGATTTTCTTGATCTTAGAAGTGATCAAGGTTTTGTGAGTGAAGTGTCATGATGCCTGCAAGAAACACTTAAATGACTCAGCTGAAAAGTAAATAAATAAAAATTTAAAGTAAATAGAAATAATTAAAATTATATATTATCTAGTTTACATAAAATTAGAGAGAGGGGGAGAGAGAAAGAGGAAGTGATAAAGCAAATATACAAACTGGTAGCAATTGGTGAATCTGAATGATCAACAGGTGGGTGTTTTTATACTATTTTTCTTTTCTGTAGATGCAAAAGTTTTTAAAATTAACTCAAAGGTGGGTAAGAATGAAAATCCCAAATCGCTGGCATGATGAATCTATCCCATTAATGGAACTTTTTCCAAGTCTGTGGCCATACTTGGACCTGTGGGCACGCTTGCTCACCTCTAGCAAAAAACTCGGCAGGTTTTATAGATTCCGGGTCCAGCACCATTTCTTCATTCTGACATGCTCTGCTGGTTCCATTCTTTAGAAGGACTGATGCCCAGGTCACAGTTTGAACTTTGGAAGTACCAGTTGGCTGTGGCTTTTTCTAAGTACTATTGATTCTAGGATGCACTTTAAAAGAATATATTACTACAAATGCAAGGAATCTATCAATTATAGGATGCCATCAACTCTAAGATGCATGGTGATATTAAAGATGCGAACATTTAGAAAAAATGGCATCTTCACATTGATGAGGCTTCGTGTATCACCAGGATTACAGGCAGAAGCAAGGCAAAGTGTGAGTGAGGAGAGTAGACCAATTAGTATTACGGAAATGACCCTCAGAGGAGCAGAACTCCTGGTAGGCAGTGCCTAGGAATGAATGCTTATAGTTAAAATCTAGAGAAACAGAACTTGCTCCTAACAAGAATTATCTTTATGAGTCTTGCTTTGGCCACTCCTAATCTTGCTTGTGTAATGAAAGGCAGGCACTCTGCATACATGATCTCATTTTATCTTCACAACAAATCTGTGGGAAATTTATTATTATCCCCTCTTTTCAGACAGAGAAACCTAAGGCTAGAGAGATTGAGTACCTTGCCCAATGTCACACAGGAAGGAGGAGGCCGAGCTGTGTCTTCCCGATGTTGAATCTGCACTCTAACCACTGAACTGTACGCACTTCAAATATTTGAGGGAAAAAAGGATCAAGGAAAGGGCTGTGGTCATATAAAATTTTAAAAATAAGGACACACATAGTGAAATCCAGGTCATCTCATCAATAAGGCCTTTTTAGATTGTCCTAAATTAAAAAGACACCCCTTCCTGCCCTCACACACCCTTTCCTTTTCCTCTAAGTAATTTTCTCTATAGCATTCACCACCATCCACTGTACTGTATATTTATTTGTTTAGTGCCTGCACCTACAGTTGTGTCTAACACAAAGTAAGTACTACTCAATATTTGCTGCATGAAAGGGTGAATGGGTTCTAGTCCTGTGTTTGTCACTTATTAAGTGGTCAGTCTGATTCCAAAATGCCTAAGAGCCTCCCTGCTCTCATCTGGTGCAGGCTGTGTCCTGACCACTGCTGAGTGCTTGCAGACTGTCCCCAGCTAGGATCTCGGACCAACCAGAACTACCCTATGTTCTTTAGAACGTCCCCTCTCCCTTCAAAGCTTTTCTCCCAAGTTATTGACCCCTCATTTTTCAAAGATGCCCTGCCTCCTACTTCTCAGAGCATGTAGCCCTTCCCCAACTGCCCGCCACCCAATTAAAGCACTGTTCTGCCACACCCCATCCTTCCTCACTGCCAGGTCCAATGACACAGGACCATTCATTTCTACTTGAGGTTGGTCCTCTGCTTCTTTCCAGTCTACCCTCGGCCCCATCACTCAGGCTTTGCTCTGTCAGCTGTTTGCACTGGGTCTTTCCAGTGTGTCATTTCCATCAGAATTTAAACCAACGGAGGTTTCTTCTGTTTTAAAGAAAAAAAAAAAGAACAAAAGCCTCAGCATTACTTTTTAACCATTTTAAAATTTACATATACCCACATATGTCTGTGTGCATTTTATATGTATATGTGTGTAAATATTTTTATATATGTGATTTTGCACAAATATGATCATATTGTCATACAGTGCCTGAACATTTCACTTTGTAAAGGGGATGCTATTTTTGCTAATAATAAATGGAGGCATCTACATTTCTTTGTTATGTCATGTTTCTTGGTCTTTGATTTCTGAGATGGGGCTGTGAGGTTTATTGCTTCAGTGGAGGAAAGAGCTGGCCTTTTGTCTCTTGAGCAAGGTGGTTGATTTGGTCGAGTAGACCAGTCCCATTGGTTCCTGCCTGCAGTCTCTCCACTTTCCAAGCTACTCCCTACACTGCTGACCCAGGGACCTCTCTAAAGAACCAATCTGATCACCTTACTTAAAACTTTTCTGTGAATCATCATTGTCCTCAGAGTAAATCCCAAACACCTTGATGTCATTTATAATATCTGTCTCAATTGGGTTTTCCCCCACCTCCTACCTCTTGGGAAAGACTGTGTTATTGTTCTTAACACTTTTCTGCCCCTCCCTGAGGGAAAGATTATACTTGCCTGTCCCACTAATGTCAAGCTTGGCCAAACAACTTGCTTTGGCCAATGAAATGTGAGCAGCAATGGCACTTCCAGGCAGAAGTTTAATAGCCAGTGTGTGGTTTACGTTCTGTCTCTCATGAGACCAGTAATGTTCCATATAGAGGTTAGTCCTGCCATCCTCTAGTTCCTGGAGCAAATACAAAATAAGCCGAACTCCTGCTGATTCTCAGTGGACATGCAACATTAGGGAGAAATCAACCCTTGTGGTAAACCACTGAGATTTGGGGGTCATTTGTCACTGGAATATAACCTACTCTCTCCTACTGATGAATCTTTGCAGCCTTATCTCTTGCCATTTCCTTTTTCATCTCATGCTCTAATCCAGTGGCTTTCAAATGTTTCTGAGTCTACCCACAGTAATAAATATATTTTGCATCATAACCTGATACTCAATTCACAGATATACACAAATAAACACATAAATTAAACAAAAGCTCTATAAAAAATTCTTATTGCGTGCAATTCATTCAGATGCATTCTATTCTATCCCACTTAAGTAAAAATGTTAGTCAGTACCCCCTAAGTTGATTTCATGATTCATTAATGAGTCACAACTATGTTTGGAAAACATTGCTCTACCCTATTGAAAAACTTGCGTTGCCCTTTACTCACTCCTAAATGTTCTTCAGGGCTCTGTTAGGGAGGCACCTATTTTAGAAAAACTCTTACTACTGCAAGGTAGCCTTGGTGGTCCCATAGTACCCAGTTCATTGTTTTATACTTGGCTTTTTAAATATTTTATTTTTTTAAAATTGTGGTAAAAACCCCATAACATTAAACTTACTATCTTACCCATTTTTTAAGTATACAGTTCAGTAGAAGTATAGGATGCCCCCCAAATATATAGATATGTATATATTTAGAATAACTATAAAGGCAGTGTTTATTAAAATACAATTTATTTTCAAAATTGAGCTATCAACTATTAAAGTGTGTATACATTTTTGGGGACACCTTGTATATTCATATCATTGATAAATAGATCTCCAGAACTCTCTTGCAAATTCAAAACTCTATACTCATCAAACACTAACTCCCTATTTCTCTTCTTCCCCTGAGCTCATGGCTACCACCGTTCTACTTTCTGTCTCTACGCATTTGACTACTCTAGGTACCTCATGTAATTGGAATCATACAGTGTTTGTTTTTTTGTGACTGGCTTATTTCATTCAGCATATTGTCCTCAGGGTTCATCTATGTTGTCACATATGTCAGAATTTCTTTCCTTTCAAAGGCTGAAAATATTCCATCATATATACCATAGTTTGTTCATTCCTTCATCCATTGATGAACATTAGGGTTGTTTTCACTTTTTGGTTATTTTGAGTAGTGCTGCTATGAATATGGATGGGTGTATAAGTATCTCTTTGAGATTCTTCTTTCAGTTCTTTTGGATATATACCCAGAAGTAGGATTGCTGGATCATATGGTAATTCTGTTTAATTTTTTGAGGAAACTGTGTACTGTTTTCTGCATCATTTTACATTCCCACCAACAATGTACAAAGGTTCCAATTTCTTCACATCTTTGCCAACACTTGTTATTTTCTGTCTCCCACCCACTCCCCCTTAGTAGCCTTCCTAATGGGTGTGAGATAACTTGGCTATTGTCTTATGTATATTCCTCAAATGGCCTATAACAGTGGTTCTCAACCTTCCCAATGCTGCAACCCCTTAATACAGTTCCTCATGTTGTGGTGACCCCCAATTTCATTGTTACAAATTGAACATAATTAAAGCATAGTGATTAATCACAAAAACAATATGTAATTATATATGTGTTTTTCGATGGTCTTAGGCGACCCCCGTGAAAGGGTCTTTCGACCCCCAAAGGGGTCGCGACCCACAGGTTGAGAACCGCTGGCCTATAAGGTCCTGAAGAACAGGAATAATTCTTACCCTTTGTAGTGCCTTCAGTCTTAATGTGATATTTGCCATATAGTGTGTGCACAATAAATATGTGTAGCATGAAAATAGGTATTTCCTGAGTGGTGGTTTTAAAAGACACCTGCAAATTCTTTATTGCTCTTTCCTTCAAAAGGTAGTGACTAATTATTCTCCTGTTTGTTTGTTTTTAAATTGAATTGATTACTCTTCTTTTGAATGTGGGTCAGGCTTACTGATCTTCTAACAAATAGAATGCAGGTGAAGTCATGCTATGTGACTTCTGAGGCTGGGTCATAAAAAGGCTTCTGTGTGGCTCTCGCTCTTAGATCACTCACTGTGGGTGAAGCCAGTCGCCATGCTGTGAAGACACTCAAACAGGCCTATGAAGTGGCCCATTCTCAGCTTTTTTCTTGTTGCTCTTTGCAATGGGAAGACGGTGCTTTTTGCTTGCTATGTTAGCCCTCTCCATTCTCATTATGTGCAGAGGAACTAAGGCCTCCCACCGACAGTCTGGGCAAGCCATCTTAGAAGCAGATCCTCAGTCCTCCAGCCCCAGTCAAGCCTTCAGATGACTATAACCCCAGCCAACATCTGTCTGCAAACTCATAAGCAACTGGAAAGCTCTCAAATTTCTGATTCAGAGAAACTATGAGAGATAAGAAATATCTAGTGTTGCTTTAAGCCACTCAGTTTTGGGGTAATTCGTTACACAGCAATGAACTACTAATACACTCCTTTATAGATAATCAAATTGATACTTATAGATATGAAGTAGGTGCTCTGAACCACAGAGCTAATAAGTGGAAGTACAAAAATATCAAATGCACAGCTCTAAACTCCTAGACTTCATGACCCTTGCAGTGTAATTGTTGGCTCTGGGGGAATGTGCTATCACTCTCAGTAGAAGATTCCCTCTGTCATGGCACCATGTAGAAGGGCCAAAGCATTGTTACTCTGGGTTTGACATCTTGGGCTGGGTCTTGGGTTCTCTTCTCGTTACCAACCTTCAAAGAGTTGTAAAAAGTAATTAGAAACCTCATTTAAACAACAATGACAACAACAACAACAATGATAAAACTCATAGCTTCCTTTTTTGGCCTTTTCTCTTTGGCCCTTATCTTGCTTTCTCTCTTCTCTGGAGTCATCTTTACCCTGGTCAGTCATTTGACAACAAACCTCTCTTACTCCTGCTGGATCTTGCCAATGGTTCTGTAGAGAAATTAAATTTAATTTCAGACATTTGTAATACCTTAACTAATAAAGGATTAAAAAAAATTTAATTTCAGGATGAGCTAATTTTATGACAGCTTTCTGCAGTGGAGAACCATTGTCTGTATGGGATCAGAGGGTTAGGGCTGTTGGGCTGAGATTTGGAAGTCATCCCTGATTAGTGCTCCTTTTATCTTCATGCTTTTGTGTCTAGATCTCCCTGCCCCTCTGTCCTCACTGGGGTTGGGCCATGCATTTATACTCTTCCCCCTCCTCTCCCATTGCTTTCCTCATAGTTTCAGTGCTTCACTGACTGGCTCCTATTTCAGACACCATTGTGTTCCCGGGAAGTCAACCTGTTCTCTTCCAAAGTTCAGTTTACTTATCTATATAATGGCTATAAGGAAGCTTATCTAGCAAGATTGTTATGATTGTTAAATGATAGGACATAGGAAAAGCATCCAACATGGTATCTGGCACAGGGTCAGTGTTCCTGAATGAGAGCTTGTATCATGGCAGTATTGCTGTCCCTTCCACTATAAACTCTGTTGATAATGGGAAATAGCTTTCCATACTTCTCTCTTAGCCCATCATGGGAGATCCTATTCTATTTGTCATGAGGTCTAAAGTTCCTTTCTTCTTTCTTTCCTTCATTCTTCCTTTCTTCTTTGTTACTTTAGCAGCTGTTGCATTTTAGACCTGATATTTGGATTCAGTTTGCTCTTCTACTCTCCTAAGCCACTTGGCACCCTTCCATCTTTTGGTTTTTGTCTGGCCTCTTGTCTAGGTTTTCATTGCCCTCCCTAAGGGCCATGAACTCCTTTGCCATCTGCCCTCACCTGGTCCAGCTGTTTTTAGGTCACCTAATCCTTTTACATTATTCCCTTCCCAGGTAACCAACAAATGGCTATATTTTCCAAGTAACCCTCACAGATGCTTCCTCTGTCTCTGAAAAATACTAGACATTGATGTTTGTTTTTTTGTTAATTCTCACCTGAGGATATTTTTCTCATTGATTTTTAGAGAGAGTGAAAGGGAGAGGGAGAGATAGAAACATCAATGTGAGAGAGACACATTGATTGGTTGCCTCCCACACATGCCCTGACCAGGACCGGGGACAGAGCTTGCAACCAAGGTAAGTGCCCTTGACCAGAATCAAACCTGGAACCCTTCAGTCCACAGGCCGATGCTCTGTCCACTGAGCCAAGCTGGCTGGGGCTAGATATTGATGTTTTAATACAACCCTGGCTCCTACAGATGCCACCCCCTAACTTCTAAGCCCCAAACCCCTTTGGGAGGAAAGGGAATGTCTCACCAGCTCATTAAGGGGCACACGCTCCTGAAACACACCACCTGCAGTTGAGTGCAATGATAATGAGAGAGTTTTCGAAGTTCTATCTGAGCTTTTGATTATAGAAGCAAGAAGCTCCCAGAAGTTCCCAGGGGCAGCCTGAAGGACACATCTATTAATGTAAGAAAACATTCAAACCTGTAAAGAATTTCTGTGAGTTTATTCAACAAAACTGTTGACAATTGCCAGGAAGCAAAATTTCAATATATTGGGATAATGTTCTGGAGAATGGTGGTTTTATATACTACAATCCAAAGAGGAGATGTAAGTGGGTTACATGAACTCCATTGGTGATAGATTAGAGAGGTGGGAGCAAAGCAGGGAAATCTCTAGGATTGGATAAAAAGTAAAATGATAGACACATACTTTTTTTTTTTCACTCCCACCCCCACCCTCACCCCATCTGACACATACTTCTTTTACTTAGGTGGGTCCAGGATAGTTAACAGTCAACAATTAACTCAATAACCATGAGGGGATTTGTGATCTCTTCAGAGCGGTGCCTGTGCTTTGAGGGGTCCAGAAAAAAGGAAAATTACTTTGACATTCCACCGATATGTTATCATAGATGCAAAAAGACAATAGACTCAGTTAAGGTAAAGATTGACCTTTGTCAGGGAAGATACCGGCCTTGGACATGACTACCCACCATAACTGCTTTTAGTTAAAGTTTTAATTTCAGACCATCCTTTGTGGTTACTTTAGGTCTTTGAGTTTGCAAGACTGCCAAGCAGGCCTTCCCTGAGCTGGTCAGGGTAGCATGTGCCCCCTTTTTGTCCATATATCTGACCATTCTGAATTTTATCACTAGTTTGCAAAGTACCTGAGGATTGTTCTTTTCTATCCATTAGACTGGAGGAGCTCATGCATGACCTGCTAACATTGTAGACTGACTTCTGAAATATGTTTTTTTTCTTTTTCAATACACTATTTGTAGAATTAAAAGTTAAAGATGATATCTTAGAGGAAAAAATATTTATCTACTCCCCCATTCCCTTTTCCCTAAATTCAAATTGTCAATGTAAGAAACACTTAAACCTGCAAAGAATTTTTGTGAGTTTATTTGAGCCAAACTGGCGACAATTGCTGGGAAGCAAAATCTCAAGGCATTGAGTTGATGCTCCAGAGAATAGCAGTTTTGCACCTTATTTTATACATTACAATCAATGGAAGTGGGTTATAGGAAATTCACTGGTGATAGATTAGGGAGGCAGGAGAAAGCAAAGCAGGGAAATCTCTGGGACTGGGTGAAAAATAAAATGATAATCTTTTACATAGGTGGATATAGGATAACTAATAGTCAACAAGTAACACAATAAAAATAACAATGAAGGGATTTGTAGTCTCTACTCTGGTGCATTGGTTGTGCCCTGAGGGGTCCAGAAAAAGGGAAGTTACCCTGACATTCCAAAGTATGTTATCCTAGATGCAAAAGACAATACACAGGCTCAGTCAAGGTAAAGATGGACAAGATTGATTTCTGTCAGGGAAGATGCTAGCCGAGGACATGACTATTGTTGATAGACTGGTTTTAAATAAAAAAAAATTTAATTTCAGACCATCCTTTATGGTTACTTTATGTCTATGAGTTTGCAAGGCCGCCATGCAGGGCTTCCCTGAGCTTGTCAGGTTGGTGTGGTCCTTTTTCATCCACAAAGTTGAGATACTTTCAAGCAAACAAAAAAGTCCCAGATGAAAATACGAAAATAAAAGAAATTCACTCATTTTTGGAGGGAGTTCGCTCCAAGTGCTCCAATAACCTAGTGACCACAGGCTGCATTGGTGTTCTGAGGTGACCAGAGTGGATTAGTGGATATAGGAAAGGGGGCAGGGGCGCAAGGTTGTCATTGTCACAGGAAGGCAGTTGAACAGTGCTAAACCTCCTTCATTTTTGGCCTCTGCCAGACAAACTAGTTGTCTGATGTTGGGCAAGTTATTTAACTGGACTAAGCTTTAGAGTCTTCTTTTGAAAGGGTGATACTGATTCCTCCTTCACTTGGCTGTTTAGTTGTGTAGATGTAAGAAACATTCAAACCTGATAGCACATGCCAGGGAGCGAGATCTCAAATGCTCCAGAGAGGAACAGTTTTGCAAATTTTTTTATTCATTTGGAATTAAGGAGGGGATGTAAGAAAGATTACATGAAGGTTGGAGAAAGCCAGGCAAGAATTGAATTACAGGATATTTAAGATTCTGTGCTCTGGCCCTGGCCTGTGTGGCTTGGTTGGAGCGTCGTCCCATACACCAAAAGGTTGCAGGTTTGATCCCTGGTTGGGGAGTGTGCAGGAGGTGGTCAACCTCTCTCTCTCTCTCTCTCTCTCTCCCTCTCTCTCTCTCTCATCAATAAAAGATTCTGTGCTCTCTTGAGGGTAGTCTGATTTAGAAGGAGGGGTCTGAAGAGAGGTATTTCAAAGGTGTGTTAACTTAGATTTACAGAAACAATGGACAGGGTTTGCTTAGGGCAAAGATAAACATTTCACTAAAGAAATTATAAGCCTGGTGTGTGACGACCCACCATGACCTGCCCAGGTAGGAAATTTTGATCACTTCACTCTGTGAGGTTACTTTCTTACAACCCTTTTTATGTGCACAGTTAGAATGATGTCACACACAAGGAGTACCTGGGCCTGAGTGGGTGCCCAGGGCATGCCTGTGGGAGTGAGGGTAGGTAAGCTCCGAAGGGCAGGCAGAGTTCTTCTTTGGAGTTGCTTGGGCATTTCTGGTCATTGATGAACTGTGTTTGTCTGATCACTCTTGAGCTTGAATAAACAGCGAATTTCAGACAAGGTTATATGATTCTGCAGGGCAAAGCTGAACAAAGCCCACTTTACTGCCTGTTTTATAGCCTGTGACTTTTAATGGCTCCTGCCGTTGCCAGTCCTTCTCCCTGAAGCCAAAGTGAACTTGTTATCCTGCAGTTTGTTTTGCATTCAAATAGCACTTAGCTTTTTCAAGGAGTTTGACAATCGTTAATTCATTCTTGGTCCCACTTTCTCTTCTGTTTATTTATTTATTTACTTAGGTTTGCAGAGTGGGGAGCTGGCAGAACTCAGAGATCTGCCCAAGGTCACACAGACCTGTTCAGGGAGTTGCAATCCTGTTCTTTTTCACATCCTGGTTCTGTGCTAAGTTTACTGTAGCGTGTTATTTCTCACTGCTCAGGGGTCATCAGGCAAGATCAAAGGACTTTTGGGTCTTTGGGGAAGGATTCCCAAAGTAAGTGTCTGCTAGTATTGCTCTTCCTTCATTTTGGGAACTTTTGGAGGAAATGTTCATGTCCTGGCCCGCAGACCTTAGGAGCGAGAACTGCCATATTGATTCTAAGGGGTTATCTCCAGCAGTTGAGGTCCTCTGTCCGATGTCACTTTGAATCAATTTGGCCATGGCTTAGATGTTGACCCAGCCATCGGGGCAAAATAGCTGGATCAGATTCTTCCCTTCTGTCACAGAAAGAATCCATTTGATAAGAACATCCTTTTGTTACTCTGAAGTCAGAAATGATCCACCTGCTGCTCCCCAAATGCACCTACCCTCCTTTCCCCTTCTTCTAGGTCTACAGCCCTGCTGTCTCCCATTTTACCTCCCCTTCCACAACTGTCACAGTATTGGTCTCAACTTAAAAAAGATTTAATATGCATATCAGAATCAAATTATTTTCCATGAACAGTCAGTTCAGAGGCTAATTTGTAGTTTCATCCACATGCCACTACTACCAAAACCATTTTAAGTATCTCTCTGTAGTTTCTGCTATTCAGTTTTGTTTAAAGTATTTCCTTTTGTATCATTTGCTCTTCTGGTTCATTCTTGCTTTCTCTCTCTCACCCCAAATAGCCTACACCAGAGACTTACTGAGGAGCTAGGAGCCGCAGTTAGGGATGGGCCATGGGAGGGAAGTACTGAAGGGGTAGTATAGCTGCATACTGTAAAAGTGGACAGGATATAGCTAGCCAACCTCACCCTGTACCAGAGGGAACCTGTGAAACCATAGAGAAAAACAGCCCTGCCCTAGCATTAACCCAGGCAGAGTAGGAAGAATAGGTGGAAACCTTGAGCTTTAAACTGTATAAATGTTATTAGGGTTGACTTTTTTGAACCAACCAATGGAAAGTTAGCAGGGCACATTTAAAATATATATATATATATATTTTATTGATTTTTTACAGAGAGGAAGGGAGAGGAATAGAGAGTTAGAAACATTGGATGAGAGAGAAACATCGATCAGCTGCCTCCTGCACAAAAGACTGGAATCGAACCTGGGACCCTTCAGTCTGCAGGCCAATGCTCTATCCATTGAGCCAAACTAGTTAGGGCTAGCAGGGCACATTTTAACCCTTAGACAAAGGAACTGCCCCCGCAGCCCACTTGGGTCCCCTCCCTGCAACAGGGAACTTTTCTGTAATAAACCTTTACTTTTGCTCATCTCTTTGTACATGAACTCATTCTTTGATTTTGTTAGATGACAAACTTGGACCCGAACAGACATTTTGGATATCATTACTACCTCCATTTTTAATAGCGAGAGCTTAAGTACCACATCTTAGTTCCTATGCCAATCTGCTTCTGATAGGGAGAGAGAGAAGGAATCTAAGCCAGCCCTCTAGGCAAAGCTATCAGCAGAAATACTAAAATGCTAGAATGAGGGGCTCTGGCTACTTCTTGAATCTAGAATTGTGTCTTAACCTCCCCTTTGTTACTGCCATGTTCCCATGGTGCCTTTGCTAAGGTCCAGTATTGACTTTCTATTGATGTTTTTATTTTCTGGAGATTATTCAGCTCTAGTTAGGAGAGTTGATCAATATCATTCACCAAGCACTTCAGGGTATTTGAACTGTTGTTTTGGTAGTATATATTTTTCTCTCTGACAGCAAACTCCAAGGACAAAGGTGGGCATTCAGAGAATGACAGGTGAATGGTAGCAAGATAGGTTATAGAGATAAATATAATTCTTGCTTTTTACAAAAGCACAAGGACACAGTCACATTGTTCTTGAAAAGGGGGTTAAATATGAGGTTACTACCTCCAGAATACCTAGTATTTATATGAGATTTTAAAAGATGTGAGAATGAAAATAATTTGGCTTATAAATTTGCAAGTTTTCTGAGCTGTGTTTAAAGATAACGTCCAGGTAGACAAAATGAACTAAGAAAGGGAGGAGGCATTCAAATGAACACTTCATAAACTGATAAACACTTATCAAGCAGCTACATGAGTTAAGCATTGGGAACACTAAGATGAATAAAACAGAATTCCTGCCCTCAAGTTCTCAAGTAAGTGATTATAGGATGAGATAAAAATTACGATAGATAAAGCACAGGGTAACTTTTTCCGGAAAGGAAGGATTATCTACTTAAAATTCCTAGGGGGATGGTAATTCTGAACTAGGTCTTGAAGGATAGATATGAGGGCACCAGTTGGGCACAACAGGACATTATTTATAGGCACGGAATTTCATGTGATGTTAAGGACTCTACGACTGGACAGCATGGTGGAACGGGGTGGGGGGGGGGGAGATGAAAGTAAAGCCACACTTAGATATTTGTACTTGATTCCTTTAGGTGAAGGAGAATTAACGAAGGATTTTAAGTGATATGATCAAAATTGCTTTGCTTTAGTTTATAAAGCAGCTCTATACCAATGCTTGAAATAGAATTCATTTGTAGTTTTTGTTTAGTAACTTCTCATTCTGCTTTCTTGATGATGGTTCTGTTATTAATAGTATATTTGAGTTTTTCTGTATGCATACATACCCCTAATACCTTTATAGTCATGGACTGATATGAGCTTTGGGACTTTCCTCAGCTTTAATGGGGCATTTGTCTAATTCTTAGAATCATATGAAGGTGAAGTAAATTATAGAATTTAATAGGAATTTAAGCTGTATGTTAGATAATAAAAGATGGAGAGAAGGGAAATAATATTTATTATATTACTAATAAGTACATTTGATGGCAACCCTGCATATACTATACAAAGAAGGTGACTCATTCATTTTTTTTATCTCTGAAATCAAAAATTTCACCACTGCACTCTCTTTATAGTCTTCACAATAGCATGCACAAGAAGGAGATGCTGCTGAGAAAATACTTTCTCTTTAAATTTCAGATAGGTTTTTAATAGATCTCATAATCTAGAGGATTACACGTGACTTAGAGGAATATTGTCACATAGTGATCAGTTGAAAAATCCTATCTAATAATAGACAAACATGGTAATTGACCATACCTTCGCTACACCTCCCGTTGCTAATCAGCATGATATGCAAATTAATCGCCAACAAAGATGGCGGCTAATTTGCATGCTCCAGGCAGGGCGGGTCAGCGCCATCCAGCCTGCCCTGCTGCCATCCGGGCCTGCTATCTGTGACCTGGGGTGGCAAGCATCCCGTGTGCAACCCTACCCGGGGCAGCAGGGTGGGGCAGCGTGGCTCCTCTGTCACCCCAGCTTCCTCATCACAGCTCCCTTGGGGGCCTAAGCCTTTAGTTGGACATCCCCCGAGGGCTCCCTGGCTGCCTGAAGGATGTCTGACTGCAAGCTTAGGCCTGATCCCCTGGGGAGTGGGCCTAAGTCGACAGGTGGACATCCCCCAAGGGGTCCTGGACTGCAAATGGGCGCAGGCGGGGCTGAGGGACACCCCCACACACACACCGAGTGCACAAATTTTTGTGCACCGGGCCTCTAGTACAAATATAAAAGTGTATAGATTATGGAACAAATTCTTACCCTTAGATATAATGCCAAATGCACAGAACAATTGATTGATAACTTAGATAGTTCCCTAGATTTTTCTTTGGTTAGGTGCCAGGCAAGTGCTACATTTAAGTAAAAGCTAGCCCAATTGGCATGACTTAGTGGTTGAGCATTGACCTATGAACTAGGAGGTCATGGTTCGATTCCTGGCCAGGACACATGCTCGGGTTGCGGGCTCCATTCCCAGTGGGTGTGTGCAAGAGGCAGCCGATCAATGATTCTCTTTCATCATTGATGTTTCCATCTCTCTCTCCCTCTTCCTTCCTCTTTGAAATAAATAAAAATAAAGACATAAAAGCTAAAATAAAACCGGAAAATGTTATTCATCATGTTTCAAAAGGACTCAAGACCCCCCCCCCCTCAACTTTTCCATGTTGAATAAAATAAGGCAAAATGCTCCTAACCTAGAGAAATGGACAAAACAAATAAAATTGCACCAATATGTGCTAAATGCAGTGGAATCAATGGTATCTAGGTTACTAGAAAAGCACTTTGTAGGGGTTCCTAATCCACCCCAGGGAGGGTTCAGTTAAGGCATTAGTGAGAAGGTATTACTTAATTATTGAAGGGCTACTGCAATTTTCATGAAAAAATATGAGGAAGATATAGTAGAATGCCATGGTAGAAAAGGGAACTACTATTAAACCCAGCTGTATTATTAATTTTTTTTATTGATTTTTAAAGAGAGAGGAAAGGAGAGGGATAGAGAGATAAAAACATCGACGAGAGAGAAATATCATGGATGGGCTGTCTCCTGCATGCCCCTTACTGGAGATTGAGCCTGAAACCTGGGCATGTGCCCTGACTGGGAATCAATCAAACTATGACCTCTTGGTTGATAGATCCACGCTCAACCACTGAGCCACACTGGCTGGGCAAAGCCAGCTGTTTTATATATATGCAACCTTGGGCAAATTACCTCACCACTCAGAGCTCTGTTTATCTCATCTGTAAAATGGGTATGAGAATACCTAGCTCATTGGAGGGTTGTGAGGACTAAATACATTATTATTGAGGTAGTATTGTTAGGGGTCATGGGTGTGGGCTCTGGAATCAAATGATGTGCTGGCTTAAATAGTGTCCCTCCAAAATTCATGTCCTACTCAGAACCTCAGAATGTGACCTAATTTAAAAATAGGATCTTTGCAGATGTGATTAGTTAAGTTAAAATGAGGCCATACTCTACAATGATAATAATAATAATAATAATAATAATAATAATAATAATTTTAAAAACTGCTTCCATATATGCATAACTCATGGACACAGACAATAAGGTGGTGAAGGCCTGGGATGGAGTCAATTGGGGAAAAAAGGGGACCTATGTAATACTTTCAACAATAAAAATTTATAATAAAAAAAGAAAAAGAAAGATTTTATTTTTACCTTCAAAAAACAAACAAAAAAACCCCCTGCTTCCTTTAAGTGTTGACCAGCATGTGGAGAGATTGGAACCTTTGTGCGTTGCTGGTGGGAATGTACAATGGTGTAGTTGCTATGAAAAATGGTATGGTGGTTCCTCAAAAAGTTAAATACAGAATTACCCATGTGGCCCAGCAACTCCACTCTCATGTGTATACCTAAAATAATTACAAATAGAAATTCAGACAGATACTTGTATACCAATGTTCAAAACAGAATTATTCACAATAGCCAAAAGGAGGAAACAATCCAAGAGTCCATCAACAGATGAACAGATAAACAAAATGTCTATATTCAGACAATGGAAGCAATAAAAAGGAATGTGGTTTTGATATGTGCTACTTGGATGGACCCTGAAAACAGTACACTAAATGAAATAAGCTAGACACAAAGGGACAAGTATTGCATGATTCCAGTGATATGAGGTACCTACAATAGGCAAATTCATAGAGACAGAAAGTGGACTAGAGAATACCAGGGGCTGGGAGGAGGGGAGAATGAGGAGTTATTGCTTCATGGGTGCACAGTTTCTGTTTAGGGCGATGAAAGGGCTTTGGAAATAGGTAGTGGTGATGGTTGCACAACATTGTGAATATAATTAATGCCATTGAATTATATACTTAAAAGTGGTTAAAATGGCAAATTTTGTTATACAGTAGTCCCCCTTATCCACAGTTGCCTTTCCATGGTTTCAGTTACCTATGCTCAACCATAGTCTGAAAATATTAAATGGAAAATTCCAGAAATAAACAATTCATACGTTTGAAATTGCATGCTGCTTTGAGTAGTGTGATAAAATCTCAAGCCGTTCGGCTCTATCCCACCCAGGAAGTGAGTCATCTTTTGTCCAGCATCTCCAGGCTGCATATGCTCCCACCTGTTAGTCACTCAGATCAACTGTCAGTGTATTGCAGAGCTTGTGTTCAAGAAGCTCTTATTTTACTTAATAATGGCCCAGAGCACAAGACTTGTGATGCAGCCAAAGAGAAGCTGTTAAGTGCTTCCTTTAAGTGAAAGTGTATGTATGTACAGGAAAACACAGTATATATAGGGTTTAGTACTATCTGTGGTTTCAGGCATCTACTGGGGGTCTGGGAACATATGCCCCGTGGATGAGGGAGGACTACAGTATGTACTTTACAAAAAAAAAAAAAAAAGAGGGTTATTCTGATTAAATCTAATCACTGATGTCCTCATAGGAAGAGACAGAGAGACATGTAATGAAGTCAGAGATTGCAATAGGAGTGATGTGTCTAAAAGCCAAGGAATGCCAGCATTGCCAGATGTCACCACAAGCATGGGAAAGATTTCCCTCAGGGTTCCACAAGGAACCAACTGTGCCAACATCTTGATTTTGGATTATTTGCTTTAAGAACTTTGAGAGAATACATTTCTGTTGTTTCAAGCCATCCAATTTTGGTTTTTTGTTATGGCAGCTCTAGGAAACTGGTACAGATGACGAAGGTCTAAATCCTAGCTCTGCCACTTCTTATTGTGAATTTAGGTGACTAACAACTTCTCTGAACCCTAGTTTCCTCATCTGTGAAAATGAAGATAAAGATACATAGCTCACTTGTTTATTAGAAAGCTCCAATGAGCTGGATGGTGAAGGTCTGCAGGAGAAAGATGTCCTCTGCAGTATGAAGGAGTGACTCCGCACAGGAAACTGGGGTGTCTGCCTTCTGAGCTCTAACCCCAGAGCCCCCAACCCTGGCTTCTGCTCATGCAGCTCCAGTTCACTCTGCCCTCCCTCTGCCAGAGCCCAAAGACAATTTCCATTGGTGTTCCCTGACCAAGAAAGAGCGGCCACTCCTTACCCCGGGGGAAGAGATACAGTTTCCGCACAGACTCATATGAAAAAACAGACGCACAGGATGAGCACATGCTGGCTATGCTCCACCATCCTCGCTGTGGAATAACTGATGTGGCTAACTTCTCTGTCTCCCCAGGACGTTCCAAATGGAATAAGCACAATCTGACCTATAGGATTATCAGCTATCCAAAAGATATGAATCCATCTACAGTGAATGACATTATTCATGAAGTGGTTTCCATCTAGAGCAGTGGTTCTCAACCTTCTGGCCCTTTAAATACAATTCCTCATGTTGTGACCCAACCATAAGATTATTTTTGTTGCTACTTCATAACTGTAATGTTGTTACTGTTATGAATCATAATGTAAATATCTGATATGCAGGGTGGTCTTAGACGACCCCTGTGAAAGGGTTGTTCGACCACCAAAGGGGTCTCGACCCACAGGTTGAGAACCGCTGATCTAGAGCAATGTGACCCCCTTCATCTTATAGCAAGTGAAGGTTAGACATCAAGCTTTCTTTTTGGGAGTTGAACCATGGAGATGGTTGGCCCTTTGATGGGCCAGGTCATATTGTAGCCCATGTTTTTTGTTTTTTTTTAATCAGACTCTGAAACTCCAGGAATTATCCACTTTGACAGGGAGAATATTGGTCAACTTCATAGAAAGGGTTTAATCTGGTTGCTATTCATGAGTTGGGTCATTCTCTGGGCCTGTGACAGTCCATGAGTCAGAACTCCATAATGTACCCCAGATATATGTATCAGAACCCTAGAACCTTCTACCTTGATGTTGATGATATTTTAAAAAGTCCAGCAACTGTATGGACAAAGATGTTCATCTCCAATGCCCTGATGCTGGCACAGAATAATCATTTAACCTGGCATTTCAGTGCCTTCATTGGAGGATCAAAGAACTCAAAGCACTGACCCAGACTTGGAGATTGCTTAAACTAACTCTTGAAGAATGGAATTTAGACAGTCAAAACTCAGAACACTTCTGGGTCAAAATAAACATGGCTTATAAGAGTAAAAAAAAAAAAAAAAAAGCTCAAATGAGATGCAAGCATAAACTCTCAATGTAGTGCTTGGTGTGTGGTAATTGCTTGATAAATGTGAGTTATTCATAACAATTATATTAATAAGTAGCAACACAGGGAAATGAGAATTGACTCTCAGGAGAGGCTGGGTTGGCAGCCTCTATGCCAATAAAATTTGTTTGAAAACTAATAGGATTTACTTTAAGGAAACTTTACTTTCCCATTCTCATCACAGAAAATATGTAGGGAAAATGTGTGTTATTTGAGCTGGCATCATTGAGGTGGATATGAAAGTTGAATGATTTGCTTCTCAGGCTCTGAGAGGCTTAGAGTAATTGACAAGCTCATTGTCTTCCTTGTAACCACCTCCCTGTCTTGCTAATACACCTCTCCAAACACCCACACAGCCTGTCACATTTAGAAGAGAACTGTGTTCTTACAAGTGTGCTCTTTCTGCCCAGCGTCTCAGGGGAAGGTGCCTTAATTGCACAGGTGTGAGCCAACTACCCAAGTGCTCTACACAGATTACAGGTCCTGCCTCAAAGACCAGCAAAGCTTGGTGTAAAATTAAAGGGGGAGTGTATTTGATTTCATTTGGTGATAGATTGTGGGAAAATACATTTTTCGAAGAGCAGTCTAACATCCTTGATGTACTATAAAATGGAGCTAAATCCATAGGTGAGTGGGAGGCTTTGGAAATGGATGGGTGGGATAGCAATAGCAGTTGTCTATTGCCTCTGGTTAGATTAGCTGTGATCTCCTCCAACACACTCATTGTCATCATCAGCATCGACACGCCCGCCTCTTACAGGTGCTGTGTTGGGCTGGTTAAGTATATGTGCTCCTTGGCACTTGCAACAATTTACAGAGATGAATCCATAGGTCTCTCCAGGCCCAGCTTCTTTCCTTAGTCGTCTCCTTCATTAGTGGACTCTGTGATGTACAAGGGTGGTGGTCCGACCTGGTCCTCAAAATAGCCTTGGAGCTGTGATAGGACTGGTCTTATCATCCCCACCTGCATGCAGGCACTGCATCTCAGAGAGGTTAAATGACTCGTCAAGTTCAAAGTACTAGTAGTTGTCCAGTGTGTCAACAAGGTGGGCTTCCCAAGTCAGAGTCCTGGAGGCCAGAGGGCAGATAACAATAACCTCTCCTGAAGGAGAGTTGATTTTATAGGTTGAGGCACCAGATACACACTCTCAGTGGTGAACAGTGGAGGCTCAGATCTGGGCCCAGAGCAGATAGAGGTGAGAGCTGGCAGGTCAGAGTGGTCTCATAGGCGGGGATGGTGTAGGGGAGAGGGTGGAACTGGAAGGGGAACTTGGAAGGCAGTGTTAATTCCTGAGTACTGTTTTGGACACTGGAGATGGAGGCTGTAACCTTTTCCCATCATGGATTTGCAGGGGCAGGTCGAGTCCACTGCAAAGGGCTGACTGATAGCACCAAAGTCTGGGCCTCCTGAGCCCTGGTCTTCTGGTGATCCCTCAAGTTCTGCACATCTGACATCCTGCTGTGTCCTCGGCATTGGTCCATTGCCCTCTTTAGGAGTTCTCCAGACTTAGGTTTCCTACCACATCATTGAGCACATTATTGGATATTGTGACTGAATTACTTAACTGTCCCATAGACACCACAACTTACATACCTGTGGTCTTTACTCTCTCATTGATCTTTGGATAAACCAAACTCCTAATATACTTACCAGGCCCCAGCCTTTTACTCTGGCTACCTCTGGCTGCTGCACCCTTCTCCCCTTCACTCCAGCCATCCTTGCCTTCTTTCAGTTCCGCTTGGCCGTGCTTGCTCATCTTTCATCTCTTAGTTTAAAAGTTACTTGTTCAGAGTAGCATTCCCCAAATCCCTATGTTAGGATGTCTGCCTTAAAAATAAATTGTGATAAAATATATATAACACAAAATTTACCATTTTTAAAATTAAATGTATTGGGATAACATTGGTTAATAACATTATATAAGTTTCAAGTGTACAATTCTATAACACTAATCTGTATTTGTGTGCTTATCATATAGTCTAGTCTCCCTCCATCACCATATGTTTGACTCCCTTTACCCTCTTCATCCTCCCCCAGCCCCTTCTCTGGCAACCACCATTCTATTGTCTGTGAGTATATTTGTTTGTTGCTGCTTTCTGTTTTATAGCCCATATATGAGTGAAATCGTATGATTCTTGTCCTTTTCCGTCTCCATTTTAACTATTAAGTGTGCATACAGTTCAGTGGTGTTGTTTATTTATCTTGTATAACCTATCAGTAGAACTCTTCGCATTTTGCAAAACTGAAACGCTGTACCCATTAAACAATAACTCCGTCTCTTCTTAACATCTGGCAACTATGACTCTATTTCTCCAAGAATTTGACTATTCTAAGTGTCTCATCTAAGTGGCATCATGCAGTATTTGTCTTTCTGTGACTGGCCTATATCACTTATCTTAATATCCTCAAGGCTCATTCATGTAGTATAAGAATTTTCTTCCTTTTAAAGGTTGAATAATATTTAATTGTATGGATAGACCACATTTTGTTTTTCCATTCATTTGTGGGTGGATACGAGTTGCTTCTACCTCTTGTCTATTATAAATAATGTTATGAACATGGATGTGCAAGTATCTCTTCAAGACCCTACTTTCAATTTTTTTGGGGTGTATACCCAGAAGTGGGATTGCTGGATCATATGGTAATTTTATGTTTAATTTTTTGAGGAAACCCCTTGCTGTTTTCCACAGTGGTTGTACCATTTTACATCCCCACCAACAGATCACAAGGGTCCAATTATTCCACATAGGGTGTCTGCATTTTCCTTTTAAAATTTCTGCCAGAGGGCCTTCTGTTGCAGTTAAGGCCTGGGCAGAGCTAGCTTTCTAATCAAGAATGCACACTTAGTCAAGGCCACCACCAACACACAAGGTCAACCACCTTTCTCATCAGGGCCTCACATTTAGGTGCCCTAAAGCATTTGCAGGGCCCCAGGATAAGAGCATACATGGAGGCCCAAGGACCATGTACCTAAATCTTTAAAAGTTATAGACTATAACTAACAAACTGCTAAATAATAATATTTTATCCTCTATCAAGTCAAATATAATGTCATTAATTATTAAATGTACAAAATTGTGGTTTTTATATGACTAAAAGTTGGCAATATATCAAAGGCAACTGAATTGAATTACGACTGCTCATGTCAGTGTCTACTGATGGGCTGGAGGTATTTGGGTCAGCAATAACACAAAGATGTACATCATGCATAAACATGTTGTAGGGGTTCAGAACAAGTCACCCCAAGATGTGCCTCTGTGGTATGTGGATTATTTTCAGCTAAAGACAACCAAGACCCTGCTCAAGAGAAACTTCTGTACCGTCACCCCACCTCCTTTAACTACCTAAGTGAATTTAAATTTAAATTAGGGGCCTTTCCCATAATAAGAGTTTTCACCAGAAATAACTTTTTATGACCTATCTATATGGTGGGGCAAACTGCTAATTACTGAATATCTGTTCTTCTTATCGTCCTCCAATGACCTTCCTCCCCTTTGAAGCTCCAAGGCACCTTACCTCATCCTTAGCTCAGAATGTCATATATACCTCATTTTAACTTTCTCTCTCAGACCCTCTCATTTATGTGGGATTCCCACATGTACATATGTAATTAAATTTGGTTACTTTCTCTTGCTAATTTGTCTCATATGATTTAATTATTAGACTAGTTGAAAGAATATTCAATGGTAGGGAGCACAATTTCTTTCTACCCCACAATGTATTGATTCTTCCAAATTTATTTTTTCTTATGTTTGTTTCAGCAAAATCACTATTTTGTTCTATTCATAATTTTCACAAAATTTGTGTTTTGTGCATGGTGATACTATTTTAACATTTTGAATGTATTTTCATCAGAAAATCTAATGGAAAGTAATGCAAAAATTGAAAACAAGATTATTTTTCACATTTTCAAAACTTTCTGACAAAATGAAAATTTTCAAAAGCAAAAATATAAATTATAAAGTGCCTAAAAGCTTTAAAAATTATTTAAGTAAAGACACTTAAAATTTTTTTGTTGAAAATTTAAGTATGTCTCAATGTTTTTATAAAAGTAAAGCTATTTGCATTTCTAGTGTTCTATGTCCACCTGTTTGCCAGTGTTGAAGATCAATACCATTGAATCAGTATCATGGTACTTATATCCTACAAACGTACATTTGTCTATTTAAGAGGAACATGACTTGTTTAGTATTGTAGAATGTTCCTCAGCTGTCCAGTGCAACAGTTGGCAAAACCACACTAATTTTCAACTAGCTTTGGAACCACCAGTTGGAACATAAAGAAAAGATACTTCATTGTGGAATAATCCTCAATTTGAGAGGAAATTTCTGACAAACTGATGGATTTATCTAAGTCTTCCATCTCTCAAGTTCTCCCAATACTTTGAAGTAGGGTCACTTGTTTATGTTGGTAGTGCCTCAATCCACAGATCTTTATGGTGTTGGGATACAGTCACCTTTTGCAGGAATAAGGAAGGATAGCTGAGAGGTACTTCTCTAGGGCTTGAGTGGGGTTAGTCAGGAGGCTGCATGGGGTTACGGCAGGGACTTCTGGCCCGCACTTCTAAGTCTGTTTCTGATATGAGCTTATGCCAATACCTACTATTGCTTTTCTAATTATCATAGTGAATGTTGGAAATGGGGATGATTAGCTTGATTTTCCCAAGCAAGCTGTGGGTGCTGTCCCATTACACTGATGTTGCCTTGCAACCAGATTGATGGGGCTCAGTGAACCATTGCTAGCATCATTATAATCTGGAGTCCATATTTGTCAAAGTGTTGTTTTCACAGAGTTTCTTGATTGAAGTATTTATTGCCCAATGTTCCTGTGTGATTTTATTTTATTTATTTTTTAAAGCTTTTTTAAAAAAATATTTTTTTTATTGTTTTCAGAGAGGAAGGGAGCGGGAGAGATAGAAACATCAATGATGAGAGAGAATCACTGATCAGCTGCCTCCTGCAGTGGGGATAGAGCCTCCAACCCAGGCACGTGCCCTGAACCGTGACCTCCTGGTTCATAGGTCGACAACTCAACCACTGAGCCAAGCCAGCCGGGGTCTGTGTGATTTTAATCTGCAAAGCTCATCCCAGCTTGAGGTTACTTTCTTCAGTGCTTCCTAGGATTTTGCATTTCTCTGGCTCTCTTAAAGCATCTTCATGTCTTCCCATCTGACTCTGGTCATTTTAAAAACATGGCTGCCTATGTGCCCTCCACTTGGATCTGAGCTTGGGGAGCACTTCAACCAAAAGAGTACCACAGAAGTGGTATTATGTGATGGAAGACCATGCAGATTCCACTTTGTTCAACTGGAACATTTGCTCTTGGAGGTCTGATTCACCGTGTAAAGAGATCTGATTACTCTGAGACCACCATTTGGAAGCCCAAGGTACATGGAGAGGCCATGAGCAGGTGCCTCAGTCAACAGGGCCCAGCTGAGCATTGAATTCCTGACAAGGTGCCAAACATTTGAGAGAAAAGCCTCCAGGAAATTTCAGCCCCTCACCATTTGAGTCTTTCTAGCAGAGGCTCCAGAAATTATGGAGCAGAGAGAGAGATAAGTCATTCTTTCTGTTTACTATCTGAATTCCTGACTCAAAATCCTTGAGTGTGATTAAAATGGTTGTTGTTTTACTCTGATATTTTTGGGAAAATTGTCAGGCATCAGTAGATAAATGGAATGGGCACCAAAGACACTTTAATGACATTCTATCAGAGTCTTTCCTAACTTTTTGAACTTGTATTACGTGGATTAGTTTCTCCTACAGATGTGAAGATACCATTGGATAGGATTCTGCATATCTCTATGGCTTTTGTTTTATTCTTCAGTTACAACACCATTAATGACTGTAAAGATTGGTGTTGTAACTAGTCAATTTCTTAATCAGTTGCTTAATATTTATTTTCCTTACCATATTTTCTGCACAAAGGAAGGGCTTATCAAACTTTTTTAGTAAAAGGCCAGATAGTGCATATTTTAGATTTTGCTGACCATACTGCCTGTTGCAACTCTGCTACACAAAAGAATATATAAACAAATGAGTGTGACTGTATTCCAATAATACTTTACTTATGGATAATGGAATTTATTTTATTTATTTATTTTTAATTGATTTTAGGGAGGGGAGAGGGGAGAGAGAGAGAGAGAGAGAGAGAGAAAGAGAGAGAGACATCAATGTGAGAGAGAAACATTAATTCCTGCCTGGGTCCTGGTGTCCTGACTGGGGATTGAATTTACAACCTTTTCGTATATGGGACAATGTTCCATTAAAAAATGTATATTTGTTTTCTAGGGCTGCCATATTAAATTACCACAATTGGTGGCTTAAAACAACAGACCTTATTCTCTCATAGTTCTTGGAGTCTGCAAGTCTGAAATCAAGGTGTCGGCAAGGCCATACTCCCTTTGAAGGCACTAGGGAAGAATGCTTCCTGCTCTTTCTTAGCCCCTGCTGACTCCCAGCAGTCCTTGATGTTCTTGTGCAATTGCATCACTGCAATCTCTTCATGTGTCTTCTCCTATCCCTAAAAGGACACTAGTCATTAGATTTAGGGTTCATGGGATGACTTTGTAGTATTATCCTTAACTAATTATATCTTCAATGACCCTTTCCCCCAAAAAAGTCACATTCAGAAATTCCTGGTTTACATGAATTTTAGGGGGACTCTATTCAACCCACTACAAAGAGTGAAAACTATTCTTAGCACCTAGCTATACAAAAATAGCTGACATATTTTGCTGACTCCTGTTATAGCAGTCTTGAAGATAGTAAATGCTCCAAATCCTTATTGAAGGAGCAGGGAGTTCCTCAAATAGCCCTGGAAACAGTAGGACCTTAAAAATTGACACAAAAGAAAAACATCAAAAAACCCTACCCATTTTTCATACATATAATTATTATCAAATACTACAGTAACACTTTGCAATATTATCCGATCTATTCCTTATATTAACTCCATGAGGTAAGTATTCTTATTCCCATTTGTGAGTTGAAATAGATTTAACAAGTTAAATGACTTCCTAAAGGGTCAGTGGATGCGGTAGTGTAACCGGACAATCAATGGATCTGGGCTGCCTGTCACTGCTTGAGCCAATTAAGCAGAGACAGTCAAGACAGTCTCTTCAATAAATGGTGTTGGAAAAATTGGACAGATACATGCAAAAAAAATGAAACTAGACCACCAACTTACACCATACACAAAAAATACACTCAAAATGGATAAAGGACTTAAATGTAAGATGGGAAACCATAAAAATCTTAGAGGAATCCATAGGCAGCAAAATCTCAGACATATGTCAAAGCAATATCTTCACCAATACAGCTCCTAGGGCAGTGGAAACTAAAGAGAAAATAAACAAATGGGACTACATCAAAATAAAAAGCTTCTGCACAGCAAAAGAAACCATCAGCAAAACAACAAGAAAGCCCACTGCATGGAGAACATATTTGCCAATGTTATCACTGATAAGAGTTTAATCTCTAACATTTACAGGGAACTCATACAACTTGACAAAAGGAAGATAAACAACCCAATCAAAAAATGGGCAACGGACTTAAATAGATACTTATCAAAAGAGGACATACAGAAGGCCAAGAGACATACGAAAACATGCTCAAAGTCACTAATCATCCAAGAGATGCAAATCAAAAGGACAATGAGGTACTATTTCACACCTGTCAGAATGGCTATCATCAACAAATCAACAAATGACAAGTGCTGGAGAGGATGAGGATGTGGAGAAAAGGGAACCCTCATGCACTGCTGGTGGGAATGCAGACTGGAGCAGCCACTGTGGAGAACAGTATGGAGTTTCCTCAAAAACCTAAAAATGGAACTCCCATTTGACCCAGTGATCCCACTTCTAGGAATATATCCCAAGAAACTACAAACACCAATCAGAAAGGATATATGCACCCCTATGTTCATAGCAGCACAATTTATAATAGCTAAGATTTGGAAACAGCCTAAGTACCCATCAGCAGATGAGTGGGTTAAAAAACAGTGGTACATCTACACAATGGAATACTATTCTGCGGTAAAAAAGAAGGAATTTTTACCATTTGCAACAGCATGGATGGAACTGGAGAACATTATGCTAAGTGAAATAGCCAGTCAGAAAAAGATAAATATCACATGATCTCACTCATTTGTGGAAGATAATGAACAACATAAACTGATGAATAAAACTAGATCCAGAGCCAGAGAAACATCCATCAGACCGTCAAACCTCAGAGGGAAGGTAGGGGAGGGTGGAGGTAAAGGGGAGAGGTCAACCAAAGGACTTGTATGCATGCATATAAGCCTAACTAATGGACACAGACAACAGAGGGGTAAGGTTATGAGTGGGGGGTTGGGGATGTGAGGGGATATGGGTCGATAAGGACACATATGTAACACCTTAATCAAAAAAGAAAAAAAATTAAGCAGAGACAGGGTTGAGTTATATATGAGTACTAGAGGCCTGATGCATGAAATTTGTGCACAGGTAGTGTCCCTAGGCCTGGCCAGCGATCAGGACTGATTGGGGCCTTCCTTCCCTGGCTGCTGACTGCTGGCTGCTGGCCAGGGCCTTCCTTTGTTCTGTGCCACCCCCCTGGTAGTCAGCACATATCATAGTGAGCAATTGAACTCCCGAGGGGACACTTTGCATATCAGCCTTTTATATATATAGATACTGCTGGCAGTATAGGAGAGCAGCAGGTCATCCACAAAAATCTGGTCTGCAGCCCCCCATAAACCAGCTGCTTATATAGGACTAGAGGCCCGTTGCATGAAGAGATTTGTGCAATAGGCCTTCCTTCCCCTGGCTGCTGGCACTAGTTTTCCTCTGGCACCCCGGACCCAGGCCTTCGCTCCAGCTGCAGCAGAGAAGCCAAGCCTCTTCAGTCTTCAGTCATCTTCAGTCTTCAGTTGTCTTCAGTCTTGAGTCGTCTTCAGTATTCAGTCTTTGCTGGGGCCAGAGCCTTCAGTCTTCGCTCTGCACCTGCATATGCAAATTAACCACCATCTTTGTTGGGTTAATTTGCATACTCATCCTGATTGGCTGGTGGGTGTAGCGGTGTGACACCAATTTGCATGTTTCTCTTTCATTAGTGTAGATAGGACAAAGATTACATGGGGAAGTAGGGATTACAGGCATGGGGAAGTAGGCAATGAGGGTTGGGGTGGGATCCCATTGTTTGGGCAACAAGGTTGTTAATCTTTCCATAATAATAAGCAGTTATTGAATGAGAATGGGCCACATTCCAAAGTAGACTCCCAGGTTGGGGAGGGTTGGTGGGGAGAGGCACGAACAACTCCCAGCTGGGTCAGAATGTCCTTTCTTTAACCAACACAAGGCAATCATGGTTAACAGAGCCTGATTAATATTTCCCATAATCATAGCTAGTCCCCAATATTCTATTTTTTGCCCCTAACACTAGGACTTGAACCTATTGCAAAGCAGCAAATATGGTAGTGTGTTTAAGGAGGATGAAACTCCGTAAACAAAGCAAGTTAGTGAGTCATGGTGGTGGGGAAGGGAAAACAGAGTAGAGACATCACATTATAAAGACATCAATTTATAAAGCTAAGACATTGTGTGGTTATTGGATATGCAACAGATCTGAAGACAGGGAAGACACTGGTTGACCTGAGAGAGACTGTTGGAGGCACAGGTGCATTGTGGGAGAAAGCCAGAGCTTGAAGAAGGACAAATGAGTTCTGTCTGGAAGTGAAGGAGAGAGGCTGAGTCACCCTTATAACCTGGGTAATGGTTTGAGGGTTCTGAACTTGAGTTATAGGGTACAGAGAAGATTTAATGACAGAAGAGATCAGAATATGCCACTCCCAAATATGCCACTTTGGCAGAAGGATTATTTTGAGCTGAAGGCAATTGAGAAACAGCAGACACAGGAAAAGCACTCTGTCCTCCCTGAACTGCCTAAAAGCAGGACATAAATTTGCAGTGAGAAGGCTGCCCTCCTTGTACCAGGAAGGGGAGAGCACTCTTATCATTGGAGAAGGCGTGTCAAGACTGAGGTGAATTTACATAAACAGACCTTACTAAAATCACCCTTATCTTCCATTAGTTCCCCCCCCTATATTTCCTACTCACCTTCCCACAATTTATCACTACTAGAAGCCCATATCCCTTTCCTTTTTCTAGTTAGGAAGCAAGTGGATCAGAATGGCATTTATATGTTGTTTGAGAAGCAGTGCTCTAGCCTGGCTTCCCCAGGTGCATCTGAGGATGCACTCCACAGGTCATCATTCTTTGTTAAAATAGTGTTTTTAAAAATGTGAAGCCCTGTATGCATTAAAAGTATTAACATCAATAAAACATGTATGCCTTTTCTTTCATTAATCTGCCATTTGTCAATTTAATTCATAGGCTCCATCCACTGAACCTAAGAAGACAGAGGGAAAGTTTTTCTTTCCTTATGTGACTTTTCCTTAATTTAAGATTTTAATTTAAATGGCCCAAATTAATTGTTTTAAACTCTCAGATATCCTCATTTTATGGAGAATTCCATGTGTGGAATTAAAGAAGGACTGGATATTTGATGAATTAAAATGGAGCCTGTGGGCCCTATGATATTGGCTGGCAGGTAGTGATTGAATTTTTAAAGGCTTTATCAGTGGGTGTCAAGTGGACAGTAATCCAGGTGGGCTCCGTGCATTTTAGTATATCCTTCATTGTTTTCAAACATTACAATATTGACTAAGATCTTGCCTTATCTTGGCTTAGGCTAGTATTAGTAACCAATGGCACCATGCCAAAAGCTTGAGACAGTGCCAGGCCTGGTTTCCTCCCTCAGAACTAGAGGCTAATTTGCTGGACCTCCAGTCCTGCAGGGACAGGCTGCACCTTATTCTCTCATTCCCAGGCCCTAGCCCAGTGCTGGGCACACATCAGGTTCCCTATTCAGATTTGTAATGTTGCAATTGTGGCAAATTTGTCTTTGACTCCTTTCTACCCAGCAGCCCTCTCACACATGTTGGCCTTTCTCCTATGGAAGCCAAACCCTTTGCTGCCCTATTTCTTGCTAAGGCCCTCGAGGCAGATCTCATTCAGTCCTTCTAGCCCTTATCTTCTGGTTAAAACCTCCACCCCCGCTACCTGGGTAGGGCTGAGTTCAGTAAAGAGGACAGCAATCTGATTAAAGTCACACTAAGCTTTCCCTTTGGGGTGGGGTAGTATTTGCATTTTAAAAGAGAGTTTGGTGTTCTAAAATAGCTTGGTAGGCTGTGGGTAAGATTGGCTATTGAGTTTGAGCAACTTCCTGGTGCACCTTATCTGACCCAGGCTATTGGGGTTATAAACTAATCATTCAGCTGTATTCAAAGCATCGGAGGTGGCAGGCAGCACCTGGAAGTTTATTAGAAATGCTGACTTTGCGGCCCACTTTGAGCTGCTTACCATAGAAGCAAGAGGCTCAGAATGGCATTTATATGTTGTTTGAGTAGCAGTGCTCTAGCCTGGCTTCCCCAGGTGCATCTGAGGATGCACTCCTACAGGTGAACACAACAGATGTCTTGATTCCTCCTTGTGAGAATTCTGTGACCCTTGCCCTAGAGTTATATACTTTGTGTAACAGTAGTTTTCAAATTTTATTATACACAAGACTCATCTGAGGGCTTTAGTTAAAAATGCAGAAGCCCCAGAAACTCAGATTCAGAAGGTCTGGGGTGTGGTCCAGGAATTTGCATTTTTAACAAGCTGCTCAGTTGATTCTGAAACACATGGTCCTTGTTTCACGTTTTGAGACACCTAGTCCTTCCTCTGTTCCAGTGTTTCATGAGAAAGGCTGCGGAACACCAAAGATCAGAGCCTGCTTGTTCCACAGCAAAGAGGAAGTACTGGGATGAAAGTAGAACGTCATGTAAAAACCCTGAATTTAGAGTATAAAGTCCTTGTTATTTACATACTGGATAGTCAGTCTGTTTGCTGATGAAAGAAGGTAACTTAAATTTCAGGGTTCATTTAGGCAAGTAATTGGAAGTTATGTTTACCACCTGGGCACCTGTTTCATTCTTTGCAAGAGAAATGTGATTTTTTTTCATCACCGTGGCTCCCTCCCTCCATGGCTTCTCTTCCTGCCCATGGTACCCACTCCCTTGGCCCAGTCACACTTTCTGGAGTCTGGGGAATGGCTGCTGAACGCAGCTGGTGAAAGCTTTGCAGGTGGTTGATAGAGGAGATTGCATCACTTTCTCAGTCTCTTCAGAGTTATTACAGAAAGAAGTCATTGCTGCAGGGAATTAATTGAATATGGTGAGCCCAGAACTGCTAAGAAAATACCTGTCCGGAGACTTTCTGGAAAAGAACACTGTAGATTGCTTTTCCAGTTTGCCATTCTTTCTCTAGGGTTTTGGTCTGTGGGGTTGGGGGCAGTCAGTGTAAATGTGGTCACACTTAAGGTTACAGCAGCATAGAGACTACAGATGGGCAAAAACATATAGACCACGTGTTCCTCATGAGTTTCATCAAGGAATCAATGTGTTAGGATTGTTCCGCTGCGATTCTGAAGGCTGTGGTTGTTTCCTAGGTTTGGGGGTCTAGGAAAAGGACTTGGCTATTCCAGAATGTGTGTTTTATTAGGAATGTGATGATTGCAACCATGTGTGATGTGGCAGTTCTTTCACCTGATGAGAGGCCCTGGGAGAACAAAGACCTTAGGAAGTACATGTGCATTTGTTGTTCAAATGAATTAAACAAATTCCCAACATTCTGTCATGCCTCAACACTGGGCCAAAGTGCAGGCGTCCTGTGCCTCTTGACATCTGTCTGTATGTTTTTTTCCCAGTGAGACAGGTAGTTACTATTTTGTAAAAATGCCCAAGGTAGGGGGCGTGCAGAAAGCAGCTGGTTGATGTTTTGCTCTCACATTGATGTTTCTCTCCCTACCTTTTCCTTCCTCTGTCTCTCTAAAACAAACAAAAAACCCCACAAAACTTAATATAAATAAATAAAAATGCCCCAAATGTCCATATTTTGAGGTATTCTAATACAGCAGAGAAAATCTTTCTCAGTCTTATTTGTTTGGACCCTTCTGCCCAATCTTTCCCTCTGAGCCCCAAACGTTGCCTTGGCCTTCTCCTTGATGGATTCATTGTTTTGATTTAAGCCCCTGTGGCAGAAAATCTGATGTCATCTGCAGCTGCTACACTGAGATTTAAAGAAGCAGTCATTAACCCTTAAAAAGATTCACATGAAGGCACTGTGGCCTTCTCAATATTCCACATGTCCAAGAAAAGCCCAGAGTAAGTACAAGGAAGGAAATAATAAAGATCAGAGCAGAAATAAATGACATAGAGACTAAAAAAACAATATAAAAGATCAATGAAACCAAGAGCTGGTTCTTTGAAGAGATAAACAAGATTGATGAACTGCTAGCCAGACTCATCAAGAAACAGAGAGAGAGGACCCAAATAAATAAAATCAGAACTGAAAGAGGCGAAGTGGCAACTAACACCACAGAAATACACAGGATTGTAAGAAAATATTACAAACAACTATGTGCCGGCAGGTTGGACATTGTGGGTGAAATGGAAGATTTCCTGGAAACGTGCAATCTTCTGAGGCTGAGTCAGAAAGAATTGAAATCTGAATAGACCAGTGGCAACAAATAAAATTGAAGCAGTGGTCAAAAAACTCCCAGCAGATGGGGTTCCTGGACCGAATGGCTTTACAGGGGAGTTTTACCAAATATTCAAAGAAGAGCTGGCACCTGTCCTCCTCAAACTATTCCAGAGGAGGGAAGACTTCCAAGCTTTTTTTATGAGACCAGCATTATCCTAGTTCCAAAACCAGATAAAGACACTACAAATAAAGAGGACTACAGGCCAATAACCCTGATGAACATAGATGCAAAAATCCCCAACAAAATATTAGCAAATCGGATCCAGCAACATATTAAAAAGATTATCCACCATGATCAAATAGGATTTATATGTTTTCTTTTTAATTTTTAATTTTAGACAGAGAAGAAGGGAGAGGATAGAGAGATAGAAACCTCGATGAGAGAGGAACATCATTAATTGGCTGCCTCCTGCACCCACTCCTACTGAGGGTTGAGGCTACAACCCCGCCTTTTGCCCTGAGGGGGAATTGAATCAGCCACCTCTTGGTTCCCAGGTTGATACTCAATTGCTGAGCCACATTGGCAGGGCTTGACCAAGTAGAATTTATCTCAGGGATGCAAGGCTGGTACAATATTCGTAAATCAATAAATGTGATACATCACATAAACAAAATGAAAGATAAAAATCATATGATCATATCAATAGATGCAGAAAAGCATTTGATAAAATCCAGCACCCATTTTTGATTAAAACTTTCAGCAAAGTAGGAATAGAAGTATCATACCTCAATGTAATAAAGACCATATATGACAACTCTACAGCCGACATCATACTCAATGGGCAAAAACTGTAAGTGTTTCCCCTAAGGTCAGGAACAAGACAGGGATGTCTACTTTCACCATGCTTATTCAACATAGTGCTAGAAGTCCTAGCCATAGCGATCAGACAACAAGGAAAAATAAAAGGCATCCAAATTGGAAAGAAGAACATGTAACTGTTATTATTCGCAGATGACATGATATTGTACATAGAAAACCCTAAAAACTCTACCAAAAAACTACTAGATTTAACAAATTAATTTGGCAAAGTATCAGGATACAAAATTAACATCCAGAAATAGGTGGCCTTTAAAAAAATATTTTTATTGATTTTAGAGAGGAAGGAAGAGGGAGAGAGAGATAGAAACATCAATGATGAGAGACAATCATTGATCGGCAGCCTCTTGCACGCCCCGACTGGGGATTGAGCCCACAACCTGGGCATGTCCCCTCACTGGGAATTAAACCATGACCTCGTGATTTATAGGTCAATACTCAACCACTGAGCCACACTGGCTGGGCATCAATGGCATTTTTATATACCAATAATGAACTCTCAAAAAGAGAAACTAAAAAAACAATCCCATTTACCATTGTAACAACAAAAAAATAAGATACCTTGGAATAAACTTAACCAAGGATATAAAAGACCTGTACTTGGAAAACTACAGGACACTGAAAAAAGAAGTAGAGGAAGATACAAACAAATGGAAGAATATACCAGGTTCATGAATTGGAAGAATTAACATAATTAAAATGTCCATACTATCCAAAGCAATCTATAGATTCAACACAATCCCAATTAAAATACCAACGGCATATTTCACAGATCTAGAATAAATATTCCAAAAATTTATATGGAACCAAAAGAGAACCTAAATAGCCACAGCAATCTCAAGAAAGAAGAACAAAATAGGAGGGATAACAATACCAAATATTAAATTATACAACAAAGCCATTGTAATTAAAACAGCCTGGTACTGGCACAATAACAGGCATATAGACCAATGGAACAGAAGGGAAAACCCAGAAATTGACCCAAGTCATTATGCTCAATAACATTTGACAAAGGATGAAAGAGCATACAATGGAGTAAAGACAGTTTCTTCAATAAATGGTGTTGGGAAAATTGGACAGGTACATGCAAAAAAATAAAACTAGACCACCAACTTACACCATACACAAGAATAAACTCAAAACAAATAAAAACCTTAAATGTAAGCCATGTAGCCATAATATCCTAGAAGAAACCATAGGCAATAAAATCTTAGACACCTCTACATGTAAATATTGTACATGTCAATAACTGTGATGTGAGTCAGGTTTCTGTATTGTATTTAACATTTTTTGGCATTGGCATAGGAGCTTTTGGCTCTTTCATACATTTAATAAATTCACATTAGACCCTTACAATGTACCAGGTGAAGGGGATCAGGATAAGAACCCCCAAATACACCACTTTGGCATAAGAATTATTTTGAACTGAAAGCAATTGAGAATCAATGTACGCAGGAAGAATTCTCTTCCTGTCTCTTTCTTGCCTAAACTCAGCGTAAATTTTTCATATTAGGAAGAGAGCAACTTATCACTGGAGATGGAGAGTTGACATTGAGATGAATTTGCATAAACAAACCTTATTAAAGTAACCTTTATCTTCCATTAGTTGCCCCTTCTATTTCCTAGTCTTTCCCCCATAATTTATCATCCCTTGAAGCCAAAATTCTATTTCTTTTGTTAAAATAATATATAAGTCCTAACTTTCATCACTTTTTTGAGTTTTACTTCTTTTCTGTGAACTCCTGTGCATATAAAAAATGAATAATGTGTATATACCTTTCCTCCTGTTAGTTTCTCTTTTGTTAATTAATGTGCAGTTCCCCAGGCTACGAACATAAGAGGGTAGAGGAAAAGTCTTTCCTTCCTGACATAGGCAAGCTTGGTCATGTCCTTAGTCTCTAATCTCTAGATGCCTTAAGTATTCCCAGCCTTTGGGAAAACTTTTGGTTCGTGAGCACTGACTAGGGAAGGAAATCTGCTTTCAGAAAAGTATTGGAAACTTGAAATGCTGCCACTCCAGTTCTGCCCCCAGATCCACGGCCCTGAGAGCCCTGCTAGAGTAGGAGGGGAGGGTTTTGGCGTGGACAATGATGCCATGAACAGCCCGTATGGTAACGGGAATCTCTCATGCAGTTGGAGTAATATCTGGGGAGTCCTTAGAATCCATCTTAGATATCAGGAGCAGGGCCCCAAATATTAATCTTTTACATTTAAGTTTTTGGATACCTTCAAGGGCTGTTTATTTTGCTTATGAAAAAAAATTCTATAGTTTACTTCACTTTTATGAAATAACATTTTATTTACTGAAGTTACAAATTCAGAAATCTAGATCCTTCTGAAGTTAAGTTCAATTTAAGACTCTTATTCGAGTTTTCATTCTAGGATGTTTTAGCACTTATTTTAAAGTGTCTTTTGAATTATGTTTGTTCCATATCATAAGCTGAGTTAATTGAACCCCTTTATGCATTTTAAACAGCATTTATAAATTTAACATATTACCTTTTTGTCTTAAATTATTTGACTGACAAATCTTCTAAGACATTTAAGTAATTTTATAAATCTAATAAATGTATAAATATGGAGGACTTTAAATATTCTTAAACCTTCCAATATTATATAAACAGTAGGATTTCAATGTAAAACCATAAACTTAAATCAATTACGCAAGCACATGTTCCTAAACTGCAGAACTGTTACTCTAATTGGCTATTTTATCTGAAACTTTGCAATATTTTAAAATGCTGCTATAGACTAAATGTTTGTGTCCCCATATTGAAGCCTAATCTCCAAAGTGATGGTGCTTAGAGGTAGGGACTCTGGGAGCTGGAAACCTCATGCATGTCCTTATAGAAGAGACTCCAGACAGCTCTCTCACTCCCTCCCCGAGATGAGTACACAGTGAGAAGACAGCCATCAGTGAAGCAGGGCCTGGGGACCGAACCTGCCAATGCCTCGATCTTGGACTTCTCAGCTTCCAGACTGTGAGAAAGAAAATTCTCTTGTTTATATGCCACTCAGTCTATGGTATGCTGTTATAGCAGCTCAAGCAGAGTAAGATAAACACCAAATAACATAGCTTACAACCTAAAACAAACATATTAACATTTTCTCTACTAAATTCTAAATTTTCTGGGATTGCAAAGTGTTGACCCACTAAGGAAACAATTGTGCACTTCAAGCAGTTTTGGGAAAATGTTCTCAGACACTTGATTCATGAAGACGAGAGAATTCAGTTGGAACCCGGAGTACAATTTTGTCTGTGACCCCGATGGAACCTATGGACACCTATGCACCATCCATGACAGAGACCCCACCCCTGTGATCAATGGACTGGATTTTGCATTTCTTTGGCTCTTAAGGTAACAGAAATGTCTTTTCCACCTAACTCCCAAGAACTTTTGAACGGAAAGTAAACCTGCCTTCTTTTCAAAAACTGTTGTTTCTTAGGATCATGCAGGTCTCAAAGTATTAAGACAATATCTGACTTATTTCTGCATCTCTCTTTGCTTTGCCTCATTACTTGACTGATAATTGTCTGAAAATTTGGCCACAACTTTCATTCTACTGACACATCCCAATTAAAAATGGAATATTTTCATGCATATAAAAGCATGTCCCTAACCTAGGGCCTGGCACCCAGTAAATGCTCTGTCAATGGTAATTATTATTATTTGAGATTTATGAGCAGGATCCCTAAGCCATTAAGAGGACCCACTGGTTATACTAGGTCTTCAACAAATATTGGGAACTAGACAAGGTATAAAAAAAAGAAAATAGCTCCTAAATGGGAGGTGTAAAAACTCAACAAGAGAAAGGGGATGGATAAGAGGGAGAACTTGGCAGAAAATAACCTATAACCATATAGGGATATTTATATTGAGTAAAATATTTTCAGCTTCAGCTTACACAAAAAAAACCAGCGAAGCATCCAGCTGAATGCACGAATGTGTCACTGCAGGGAGATGGTGATTCACAGAGATTTTCTTCCTAAAGAAATGGAGCCTAGCCTATTCAAAAGCACTTCCATTTAATGCAACACTGCATTGAACAGGGCTCCTTTTCAAGGGGCTACTATTAAAGGCAAGATTATTATCTTCAGCATTTAGATGGCGTGCTGACTGGGGCCATAACACCAGGGCACTTAGATGCTCCCATTATCAATGTACAGTATGGTCTTTGGAAGCTTAAAAATAGCATTCACAACCTTTTGTGGCTTCCGTTACACAGGCGATACCTGTGTGCTCTCGAGAATGCTGGCACCCTGCAGGGAAGGCTGCTGTGTTGTAGAACCTTGCTAGCACGTGGACCTTAGGGGGTCCAGCCTGCAGGACCACCCTGGATGTATGACCCTGTCATAACAATGTCCTTTGAGACCACAGGTAAGCTAGAGTTCAGAAGAAAGCAATGTCCCAGGGACATGATTCGTGTTCCAACCATGACATTGGCCGCATCATTTATCTTCTCTCGGTTAGATAACCAGTTAGAGACATTGTGTGACTTGGAATTCTCTCTCTTTAAAAAAAAAACACCTCAGTTCTGTTTAATAAATGCATTTCAAACACCTACTATGTTCAAGACTTTACACCTGGAATATAAAGAGGAATATGACTTTCTCTGCCCTCTGGTGGGTTGGAGGTGGGAGAGGGACATATAACAGATCATTTCAATGTGATTATTCAGTTTTCCCCCTCCAATGGGGGTCTCAAATTCAAATGCCTCTGGGGACCAGGCCCACCCTGTGAATGAGTGAACAGGCCTCTAGGGACCGACCAGAGCATACCGACAGGGTGTGCTCCATCTTTCCTGGGGACAGTGGCTCGGTTTCAGCTGTTGCTAGGCAGGAGTGCAGGCTCAACATTGCCTGGACTATCCCTGTCTGAGAGGGAGGCTGAAACCTGCATTTTTATGAGAGATATCTCCATTTTTCAATATTGGGAATTGTGCAGGCAACCCCCAATACATCTGCAAGCCAGGTCTGGCTTGGAGTCACCAGTCACCTCCCCTCTCAGTGTAGAGCAGTGGTTCTCAACCTTCTAGCCCTTTAAATACAGTTCGTCACGTTGTGACCCAACCATAAAATTATTTTCGTTGCTACTTCATAACTGTAATGTTGCTACTGTTATGAATCGTAATGTAAATATCTGATATGCAGGATGGTCTTAGGCGACCCTTGTGAAAGGGTCATTCGACCGCTAAAGGGGTCGCGACCCACAGGTTGAGAACCGCTGGTGTAGAGAATGACGATTGACAATTTTGCTCCAGTCTTTCCATTATTGGGCATTCCTTCAAGTTCTTTTATTTTGACAGGTTTTGCTTGTTTGTGAAGAAAAGCCTTGCTAACAGTTCTAACACTAAACAGGATGCTTTTGAAGTGATGTGTTGCTGGGTTCTTAGACAGATTTGAGTAGATAGTGGCTGCTGCTGGGTGGGCGTACCTAGAGGGTCCTTTAAGAAAAACTATGCACAGAAGGAGAAAGAAAAAGCCATGAGAAAAAGCCCGAGGGCAGCCACCATGGTTGTTACTGAGACATCAGGGCTGCTGTGTGGTCCAGATAGGGCCTGGGGCCTATGGCTGTGCAGATCTCTGCTGTCCAGTATGCTAACCACTAGGCACATGTGGCCATTTAAACTTGGCACAATGCAAATGAAATGGAAAATGTAGCTCCTCAGTCACATTTGCCACATCAAATGCTCAACAGACGGGAGTCGGGGGTGGGGGGGGGGGTTGGGAGAGTATGGGAGGGGCAAGCCTGTCTTCTTTGCCATTGGAAAGATACTCCCTAGTACAGTGACTCAAAGGTCCCCTCAAACCTCATATTCTATGAGAAAGGTATATATGGTATGTCTGTTGTGAGGTGTTCTGGATCCCAAGGTGGTCCTCCCCCATCCTCCCCCACCCATTTATTTATTTTAACATTTTTTATTGATTTTTATAGAGAGAGGAAGGGAGAGGGAGAAAGAAAGAGAAACATTGATGGCCGCCTCCTGCATGCCCCCCCATCCAAGAGCTGAGCCTAAAACTCAGGCATGTGCACTGCTGCTATGAATAAGGGTGTAAATATACTAGTATCTCTTCACAACCAGGCTCTCAATTATTTTGAGTATATATATCCAGAAGTGGGATTGCTGGGTCACATAGTAATTCTACGTTTAATTTTTGAGGATCCTGCATACTGTTTTCCACAGTGTTTGCACCATTTTGCATTCCCATCCACAGAACACAAGAGTGCCAATTCTACATTCTCACAAACACTTGTTATTTATTTATTTTTAAATAATGGTTATCTTAATGGTCAACATTGTGGTTTTGATTTGTATTTCCCTAGTGACTAGTGATGCTGAGGACCTTTTTATGTGCTTTTTGGCCAAGGTGTTTTTGTGCAACATCAATGCTTAAAAGTAGGAAAATGCCATTTTTAAACTTTAAGCAATTGTTTTTGATGTTTTGTTTCATTTTGTTTCTGTTTCTCTGGTTGGGGGTTTTACTTCACCTTGAGGCTAGATTGCTCTTTGTTTTTTAGAAAACTAATTTAAAGGCCTTTGGTTAAACAATAATAAAGTAATAATCCTGTTCAGGCATGCTAAAGTTTGAGATGAGAAGGACTAATGATATAAAAGTTTGTCTTTTTAGGTAGAAATACATTTCCACAAATTTTTCTTTTCTAGGAAGTTTTCCTTCTCCTGGATCTTGGGGAGGTCGGGGCTTGGACTTATAGGTTAGGAATAGGGTGGGGGAGAGCTGACTCCTGAAAAATAAGCCTGAGACCAGAGCTTAAGATCAGAACTTTCGGGTCAGAAATACTCAGCAGGTAGACTTCAAGGCCAGCAACGTGACTACCACTCCCACTCTCAGGGACAATGTCTGGTGAACCACTAGGGTGCCCAAGCTACAAAATAGTGAGAACTAGCAGAGGGGAGGAGCACCTGCAGCTACCTTGAGTGTTAAAGAAGGGTAGATTAGTGGCCCAAGGCACTATTAGGGCCAGGTGGTGGTTGAGGTGGCCAGTGATGAACAGGACATATTTATGGAACATGTAGGCAGTCCCTGGAGATCCTCAAGAAGGTTTGGGGAGGGAACCTGGTAAAGGCTTGCTTTCCTGCAGTCAAGTGCAATGAGTCTCAGGCTGTGATGGTTTGGGTATAAAATGGAAGTGTTTTGTTTTGTAATCCCAGGCTGTATAGGTCTCAGGTGGGTTCCATGTCCCTCCCATGGTCACCCCATAGGGCTGGTTGCTCTGTGGCATTCTTCCCAGTTGCTCTTCCCCTCTGCTAGTTCTCACTTTTTATAGCTTGGGCACCCTACTGGTTCACCAGACATTGTCCCTGAGAATGGGAGTGGTAGTCACTTGGCTGGCTTGAAGTCTCCCTGCTGAGTATTTTAGTTGTGTGTAATAGTACATTCTTTGAGGTCCTGTAAGAGAAAGTATTGGGGGGCGGGGCAGACATTGAAGCACAGGCAAGGCTAGAGAAAAATTTAAGAGAAGTTAAAAAGAAGAGGCTATAAACCGGGCTTTTCATTTATTTGTTTGTTCATTGGTATTAAAAATGCTTTGTTAAAGGTTGAATTTGTTGGCAAATCTTCATTTTGGCCGGAGCCTGGGGTCTCTCATCTGTAAGTGAGAGGGTTAAATCAGATCAGCTATTTTCAATTTGCTCTCCTCCTGATTCTGGGGTTCTGAGGAGTTCCCTGGAGGCCTCAAAAGAGGAAGCTGAACAAGTCTTTAACCAGAGGCACTTCACTCTTCTGACTTTCAAAAAAGGTTTCATTTTAACAACTAACAAGGTTTGAAAACCAGGCACCAGATACCCTCCAAACTCATACCTGGACACACTGAATTGATTAGTACGTTGTATAAATGTTGTAGTTGTTGTGTGAAATAATTATTTTGTGTTTATTATCTTTCTATGAATTGATTTGTAAAATTACATTTAAAAACCGTAAGCAAACATTTACAAATAACCTACAATCTGGCTTCCCTTTTTTAATATTAGTTTTTCTTCTTCTCTGTACTGGAGATACCCAAGATCACCCCCATTTCAAGGATTGTCTAAGAAGACTCACAAGACACAGCATACACTCATACTCATGGCTATGATTTATTACAATGAAAGATACCAAGCAAACTCAACAAAAGGAAAAGGTACTTGGATTAAAGTCTGGGAGAGACCAGGCATGAGCTTCCGAGTGGAGTCACGTAGGCTGTGCTTAATTTCTTCAGCAACCAGTCGTGACGGTATGTGTGGAATGGTGTCTATCAGGGAAGTTCAGTAGAAATGCAGTGTCCAGGGTTTTTACTGAGGGCTGGTCACTTAGGCAATTTTCGAATGGTATGTTCCCAAATTCCTGACTCCCAAAAGGAAAGCATAAACTGCATTGTTTATGTAAATGGTTCAGGCATAATGAGTCACTCTTCTCAGGGGATGGTGGGGATCTCCAGCCAAGGGCCAACCTTGGGAGCATGCTTTCTAAAGATAGCAGTCACGCTTGTGTTGCTAACGCTTTAATGCATATTTTCCTGCTCCTTTTTTTTTTCTTCTTGTCTTATCCTTCTCATTCTTCCTCTTTTTAAAAATATACTTATTGGAAGCCTCAAAAAATGGGAAACAGTCTTGGTTTCTCTCAGTTTCTGAGATCCCCAGTCATATTGGGTGTGTACAGTGCTACTCCTCAGGAACACTACTCCTCCTGGAGATGGCTATGAGGAGGGTTGTAGCAGCAAGACTGTGCAGGAGCCTGAGGCTGGGGTTCAGGTGTGAAGTGACGGGCACACACCATGTGGTTGGTGAGGGTATAGAGAGGAAACAATTTTGGAAGCCACCTCCAAAAAAGGATGGGTGGATACTTCTTGGTGATGCTTTTTGGTTGTTTTCCCCATAATTTACCATGCTTCTGGGCTGTTTTCCTTGGCCTTAGATTGATAGTGTTCATGAAAGGTGGGTTCCTCTCCCTTCTCCAATAATAACACATAAAATAAAACTTTTAACTCAAACAACTATTACTTTTCCATATTTTCTATGTCACAATTTAATATCTTCATATATATTTAAACATGGCTATTATTGTCTATGTACTTGGGAAATAGGGATTGATGTCTTACTGAATGCAGAAAAACCTATCTTTACTCATGAGGAAAAATTTACTTTACTACAACCTTCATATTCAGAAGCTGATATAAAGGAATAGTCATGAAAAGGTATTGCTTTTTCTATTCCCTATACTTTTCTTGATCAGTTGAATTTTTCCTGGTTAGAAATTTCATATACTAGTACATAAGAACTTGAACTAAAGATTACTCAAGGTAGGTAAACAGAGAAAGCCCCATTATAGAGTGGATGAACTCTTTGCTTTGAATTGGCTGAGTAATTATCCTGATGTCTCAGGTATGGTTGGAGGCAGGGAGGGCTGATAAGATATTGGAAAAGTCCAAATGTGTGCCCCTTAGTATGAATCTTACTGGTCAGGTAATATTCTTCAGTGTGAGGGTCCCCAGATAAGGTAGTTTGAGAACTGGAAGCACCTGGTTTGATTACTGAGGCTTATCTTGGTGGCTGTTTATGGGAGGTGCTTTCCACAAAGGGCACACCAAGAAGGAAGAAAGGGGAAATAAGAGCAGAAAATAGCATTAAAAGTCTAAATCAAAGAACTCAGTTTAACAAATTATCCATAATTTAGGAGCTCAAAAACAAAAGCTTACTTTATATTTATCATATCTTGATCCTTGATCAGTACAATTACTCCTCCTTATTTTTGGGCTTTGACTCTCTTACTTTTAAGGTATTTTTAAAAAAGTCTCTCCTTATTGAAATTCAATAAAGTAAAATTACTTTGAGAAATTGATTTTGAGAATTTGAGAAACTGGGGGTTCTTAATCTTTTTTTTAAATCCCATAGACTCTATCAGGTGAGTGAAACATTTGCACTTCTGCTCAGAATAGTTTTTAAGTGCATAAAATAAAATACATTGAACTATAAAGGAAACCAATTATATTAAAGTACATTGATAAAATATTTTTAAAAACCAAATTTACCATACAATAATATATGTGCTTCTCTATTAGTGCACCAAACAACAAGATCTAGTGGCAGATCTAATACCTACTGTAACTTCAAAATAGTAGTATGTATCAGTGATATTTTGTGATATGGAAAACAACTACCAGTATATGTACAGATGACATGATTCTGTATATAGAGAACCCTAAAGATTCCACCCAAAACTACTAGATCTGATAAATGA
Organism: Myotis brandtii; assembly: GCF_000412655.1. Classification (NCBI taxonomy): domain Eukaryota; kingdom Metazoa; phylum Chordata; class Mammalia; order Chiroptera; family Vespertilionidae; genus Myotis; species Myotis brandtii. Next base: position 192,055 of record NW_005370080.1, read on the forward strand.
ATTTAGTAAAGTAGTAGGATACAAAATAAATATCCAGAAATAAGTTGCATTTTAATACACCAATAATGAACTATCAGAAAGAGAACCTAAGAAAACAACCCCATTTACAATTGCATCAAAAGAACAACAATCTGGAAGTAAGTTTAACCAAGAATGTAAAAGACCTGTACTTGGAAAATTATAAGACACAGAAGAAAGAAATTGAAAAAGAAATAAATAAGTGAAAGAATATACTCTGTTCATGGATAAGAAGAATTAACATTATTAAAATGTCCATTCTACTCATAGAAATCTATAGATTCAACACAATTCTTAAGGAGATACTAATGGTGTATTTCACAGAACTGGAACAAATATTTCAAAAATTTATATGGAACCACAAAAGACCCCGAATAGCCACAGCAATCTTGAGAAGCAGAGTTGGAGGAATCACGTTACTGGATAAAACTATACTACAAGGCTACAGTAATCAAAACAGCATGGTATTGGCATAAAAATAGACATGGAGATCAGTGGAACAGAATAGAGAGCCCAGAAATAAACTCACACCTTTATTGTCAATTAATATTTGACAAAGGAGGCAAGGACATACAAGGGGGTAAAGGCAGTCTATTCAATAAATGGTATTGGGAAAATTGGGAAACAAAAGAGAAAATAAACAAATGTTTTTGTACAGTAAAGGAAGTCATTAACAAAATGAAAAGACAACCCACTGAATGGAAGAACATGTTCACTAATGATACTTCTGATAAGGCATTAATATCCAAAAATTTGTAAAGAACTTATACAACTCAATACCAAAAAAAACCATATAATTCATTTAAAAAATGGGCAAAGGGCCTTTATCTAACCTTCAATTGCTGAGAGTCACTTCTCCAAATAGGACATACAAATGGGGAATAGGCATATTAAAAGATGCTGAATGTCACTAATTATTAGAGAAATACAAATTAAAATCACAATGAGATATCACCTTATACCTGTCAGAATGGCTATCATCAATAAATAAACAAACAACAAGTGCTTGCAAGGATGTGGAGAAAAGGGAACCCTTGTACACTGTTGGTACAACCACTGTGGAAAACAGTGTGGAGTTTCCTCAAAAAATAAAAAATAAAACTGCCTTATGACCCAGCGATTCTACTTCTGGGAATATATTCAAAGAAATCCAAAAGCTAATTAGAAAGAATATATGCACTCCTATGTTCATTGCAATGATATTTACAATAGCCAAGATTTAGAATCAGCCCAAATGTCCATCAGTAGATGGGTGGATAAAAAACAGCTGTGGTGCCCTAACTGGTTTGGCTCAGTGGATAGAGTCTCAGCCTACGGACTGAAGGGTCCCAGGTTTGATTCCGGTCAAGGGCATGTACCTTGGTTGTGGGCACATCCCCAGTAGGGGGTGTGCAGGAGGCAGCTGATTGATGTTTCTCTCTCATCGATGTTTCTAACTCTCTATCCC
>NW_005370080.1:193554-200809 GCF_000412655.1 Myotis brandtii
AGTGGTACATTTACACAATGAAATACTACTTGGTGGTAAAAAAGAAGGAAATCTTACCTTTTTCAACAGCATGGAGGACCTGTAGAGTATTATGCTAAGTGAAGTAAGCCAGTCAGGGAAAGACAAGTACCACATTATTTCACTTATGTGGCATCTAATGAACAAAATTACCAGAAGGGAAGGGGTTGGGGGATGAGAAAAGAGGGTAGAGAGGAGATAAATGATGATGGAAGGAGATGTGACTTTGGGTAGTGAACACACAATACAATATACAGATAATGTATTATACAATTATAGACTTGAAATCTATATATTTTTATTAACCAATGTCATCACAATAAATTCAATAAAAATTTAAACAATACATAACTGTATATAATATGTGATTTTTAAAAAATCTTTATTGTTGAGAGTATTACAGATATCCCCCTTTTTCCTCCCATTGCTCCCCTACACCCAGTTCTTGCCCCACCTCAGGCCTTCACTACCCTATTGTCTGTGTCCATAGGTAATGCGTATATGCATATAAGATCTTTAAGTAATCTCTCCCCACCCCCCTCCACCCCTCTTCCCTCTGAGATTAGTCAGTCTGTTCCATGTTCCCATGTCTCTGATTCTATTTTATTCATCAGTTTATTTTGTTCACTAGATTCCTTGTTCGTTTATTTTAATATTTAGATTCAATTGTTGATAGATATGTATTTATTGCCATTTTATTGTTCATATTTTCCTTCTTCTTCTTCTTTTTTTAAAAAAATATATTTTATTGATTTTTTTTCTTTTTTTTCTTTTTTTTTTACAGAGAGAAAGGGAGAGGGATAGAGAGTTAGAAACATCGAGCGACCAGCTGCCTCCTGCACACCCCCTATTGGGGATGTGCCCACAACCAAGGTACATGCCCTTGACCGGAATCGAACCTGGGACCTTTCAGTCCACAGGCCGACGCTCTATCCACTGAGCCAAACCGGGTAGGGCATCTTCTTTTTCTTCTTCTTCAAGAATACTCTCTCTCTCTAAAAAAAAAAAAAAGAGTACTCTTCAACATTTCATGTAATACTGGTTTGGTGGTGATGAACTCCTTTAGCTTTTTCTTGTCTGTGAAGCTCTTTGTCTAACCATCAATTCTAAAAGATAGTTTTGTTGGATAACGTAATCTTGGTTATAGGTCTTTGCTATTCATCACTTTGAATATTTGTTGCCACTCCCTTCTGACCTGTGAAGTTTCTGTTGAGAAATCAGTAGACAGTCTTATGGGAGCTCCCTTGTAGGCAACTAACTGCTTTTATCTTGCTATTTTTAAGATTCTCTCTTTGTCTTTAACCCTTGGCATTTAATTATGATGTGCCTTGGTATGGATCTCTTTGGGTTCTTCTTGTTTGGGACTCTGTGCTTCCTGGACATGTAAGTCTATTTCTTTCACCAGGTAGGAAAAGTTTTCAGTCATTATTTCTTCAAATAGGTTTTCAATATCTTGATCTCTCTCTTCTCCTTCTGGCTCCCCCTTAATGCAAATGTTGGTATGCTTGAAGTTGTCCAGAGGCTCCTTACACTAATCTTCATATTTTTGGATTATTATTATTTTTTGCTCTTCTGATTGGGTGTTTTTTTTGCTTCTTCATATTCCAAATTGTTGATTTGATTCTCAGAATCCTTAACTCTACTGTTGAATCCCTGTAAATTATTCTTTATTTCAGTTAGTGTATGCTTAACTTCAGACTGTTCCTTTTTCACCTTTGAAAATCTCACTAAGTCCTTTGAAGCTCTCATTAAGTCCCTTAAAGCTCTCGGTAAGATCTTTGAGCAATCTTATAACCATTGTTTTGAACTCTGTATCCAGTAGTTTGCTTGCTTCCATTTCTTTCATTTGTGACACATTTCTTTGTCTCTGTATTTTGGCTGTTTCTCTGTATTTGTTTCTATGTATTAGTAGAGCTGCTATGTCTCCTGGAGTTGGTAGAGTTGCCTTGTGTAATAGGTGTCCTGTAGGGCCCAGTGGCTCAGCCTCCCCAGTCACTTTACCTGAGCACTCTAGGTGTTGGCAGTGTGCACAGTCTTGTTGTAGTTGAGCCTTCATTGCTGTTAGAGTCACTGGGAGGAATTGACCTCCAGGCCAATTGGTTGTGAAGATCAGCTATGACTACAGTGGCAGAGTTGCTGTGGAGACACCCCTATGGAGCAGGACTTGCTTCAGTGGGGTTTTAGTACTCATTGAGCCTGCCGCTTGAGTGTGTCACTCATGAATGCATAGAATTGTAATCTGGTATGGTCTGAAGCTGTTCACTGAGTGCACTGGGGCCTCCTGGGTGGTGCAAAGTCAGACATTGCCTGGGGCCACCCAGCAGGAGCTACAGATAGCTGCTACTTGTATTGGGCTTGGAAGTGCCCAGGTGAGGCCCAGCTGTGAAGCAAGGCAGACTTGTGCTAGTGTGGGAAGGAGGGGGGAGCGGGCCTCTTATTGATAGGTATAGGGCATGCTGACATCAGCTGCTGCATATTTAGGAGATTTTAGGCAAGTCTGAAGCCTGAGCAGGGACAGGCCATTCATATGGAAAAGCTGCTGCAAAGAGCTTGGGTGGAGGCTGAAAATTGGATGGGTGGGGTCTCAGGGAATCATGTGGTATGTGATTTTTATTGGTGACAAAGTCATAGTTAATGCTCATACTACTGTGGTTTACTGCTTACATTTAAAATAGGAGAAAATGTTAAATTTCCATTAGAAGCTAGTGAGTATAAGAATAAATATTTTCCTTACAATATTTGAATCCCCGAATTCTTCCAATGGGTCCATGTGGGAAGAGGGAGTCCAAGGATCACAGGTTAAGAAACGTTGCTTTAGAAAATTGCAGACTCTTAGATTTGTAATCCCTATTTTGATAAAATATCTACTTCTTCTTTTGGTATTTCTTTAATTGAGGTTCTAAGAAAAGGGTCCTGAATGTGTAGGGATCCTGTTTGTCTTAGTACAGAGCTCTCAAGGTGTGACGCCAGCTTACCTGCAGCTTCAGTGTCAACATCAGTCAACATCAGCATCAGCATCAGCATCAGCATGAACTGGTTAGAAATTCAAATTCTTGCTCCCCACCCAAGACCTAATCAAGTAGAAGCTCTGCGGTGGGTGCTGCAGCCATCCAGGTGATGCTGATGCAGGCTCCAGTTGGAGCCCCAGTACCTTGGTAGCTGGGAAAAGGACAGCTCTGATGCAGAGTTGGTTCAGCTGTAAATTCTAATCATGCTATTCCCAAGCCTTGTTCTCTCCTGAGACGTCAGGTTATGATTGATGGCCGGATCTGTCAGATAGCAGCATTTAAATCAATGCTCATCTGTCTTGTGGTATCATTCAGCATTCAAATATCACCTACTCATTTGAGGACTTATATAAAGGAGGGAATTTTCAGTAGAAAACATTCTTATTTGAGGAATGAAATTCTTCACTAGTCTGAGCCTCAGTTTTATTATCTCTAAAATGAGAAATCTAGATTTTCTTTCTAGCTCCACAGTCTGTGCATCTGCACGAATGACTCAGAGCAGCTAGTGGCAAGTGGTATGATTTTCTGGGATTCCGAGTGGTCAGACTAAACAACTTTGTCAGGCAGAGTGCCTCAAGTTAGAAGTCCCCAGAAATTCTCCAGCTGGGGCAAAAACACAGTAATAAGAGAAAAGCAAACACATTTATTAACATGTGCATGCCACATGGACGCCTGGGAGCACCCAGTGGGGAGTTACTCAAAGTGGTGATCAGAACTTGGTTTCTATGCCATCTTAGGCTGAGAACTTGAGGACTTCTAGGTGGGAGAGACAAGTTATGGAAAGGTGACCAGGAAAAGTATGATACACAGGGTGGTTTAGTTAAGATTGTCATTCAGATTTAAGGAAATGTCTTCTCCATTGATAAGAATTGTTAAGAGTTCTCTTCTTTCTGGCATGGGAGAGTATGACATCTTTACAGATTTTCTTTATAAATGTAAATTTTTGGAAAATTGTGCATTTCTAGAGATTTTTCTGTCTGCTAGTGCCCAAAGACTTATGCTCAAAATAATCCAAATGCCAAGGAGACATATTTTAGAATGGTATATTCTGGTACCCCTCAATTTGTCCCCAATCATTGCTGTGACACCCCCACCCCCACCCCCAGTCCTGGTTGAGTGCATGCAATGAGTGCTTGAAAAACATGGAAGATTTAGGTAAGAATCAACTAAATTGCCCTAAAGATCCCAAACTGCCTCAAACCCAAGAAGTAACCTTGCCTTTGGGGGTGGCCTCAGCAGAACCGCCGGGCTCAGTGTTGCTGCTTCATCTGCGTCCTCACTATTGCGTTTCATATTCTTGGTGAGCAGTGCCATTTCTTTCTCATACATAAGTGTTTTTTTTTTTTTTCATCTCCTCACAACTTCATAAAGTAGGCATGCCCATTTTACTGCATTGTGGCATCCTTGGGAAATTAAACATTTGCCCAAATTCATAAATTGTTCAATGAAGAAATTAGGAAGAAAGCCCACTTGGCTAGTGCCAAACCACTCCCTCCTACCCCAAGTCCTTGTTTTGGGACTGGGAATAGGAAAGAGAAAAAATATACACAACAACCAAACTTTTGAAAAATGAGGCATGCCTTGGAGTTTCTGCTGTGAGTGGTCACAGCCCTGGGCAGTTTCTCTCTCCTGATATGATCAAATTTATTTTTAAACATGTTGAGTTGATTAAAGTGTCAGGTTGGGATGGAGTGGGCGAGCAGGCATAATAAGACCTGCTTGGATCCTATATTAATTTCCTGCTTATAGCTGTGGAAAATCCAACTGACCGTGTTTCTGGGGAAATTTAGAAGGCTACGGGTTATCCTTATCAAGGGGAATTGTGGCTTGGGTTGCATGGAAGGAAATTGATAGGAGGCTGAGGAACATTGTGGGCAAAGCTGGCTCTCCATGAGATTCCCATGAACAAATCCTCAGCATCATTACATGTATGCCTACAGGATAGCAATGCACTGTATGCTGTACTGATGGATTGCCTGTGTATTACTGTTAATTATTTAAAAATGACCATAACTACTATTAACATGTGACTGTGCCTCATTAGAATGTGTAATTGTGTCTGTCAGTAATGATATTGTTATGTGTCTTTTAACAGAATATGGGACATTAATTCTAGTCTCTCAGACTCTTCACTACCAATTCTCCAGGTAGAATCCTAAGCCCCAAGCAGCAGTCAATTCATCTATTCTTTTATGTCTGAGTGGGGTTGTACTTAAGCCATTTTAGGAAGATGGAAAATGGTTATCTTATGTATTAAACACACACACACACACACACACACACACACCCTCATCAGTCTAAAAAGTCTATAGCCATTCTTTGGCAATTTGCTATATAGCATTTTACAACTGACTCCCAAAAGGTTTCTGCCCAGCTCAAACCTAAATTCTTTTGATGTGCATTAAGCTGTTCTTTCTCTTCTCTTTCCCAGAGCACAGCTATTCTCAAACTATAATATTGCCCTTGTGGTATCTGGTTCCAGTTTCTTCTCAGGGTGGTACTCCCCAAAGAGGGCATTTAAAACTAAGGGGGGTTGTTCTGATTTGTTGCTTTTGTTGCTGCCACAGTATCAGGGGCACAATGGGCATTTCCTAGGCTGAGGCTGGAGCTGCTAACACTGCATAGTTCAGTCCCAGCCCACAACATGTTGGTCTGCTCCACACCCCAGTGTCGAGAAATACCTCTTTATGCTTCTCTGATGCTGGGCTGTGGGCACCTTGAGTCTTTTCAGTTCCCTAGAGCAGTTCAGCCTCCTTCCTAGAACTCCTCAGCTTTGTGGGCAAACACCAGACAGGGGAGATTCCTGCTCTTGCAGAAAGTGTTCCTGTTGTTTGCCAGGTGAGATTGGGGGTACGGGTCTCAGTTTTTTGTCCTAGGCCTTGAAATTACAGAGATCCTTAGAGGTAACCCCAGGCAAACATAAAAACTAGAAAACCCAACTCAACCGTATGTCCCGTGGCCCTGCCGGTGGAGCTTGTAACTAGTGACAAGATATCAGCACCCTGATTTTGTAAAATTGGGAAGTCAATAAAACCGAAGGCTCTTGCTCAGTTAACCTCTTTCCTCTTCCCAATGTCTGGTTCTGAGGAAGCCTTCCCTAACTAGGACTACCTACGTGAAGAAGACCATGCCGATTGGATCCAAGATGAACACGTGAGGGGAAGGCCCAGCCTATTACCTCTGACTTGTATGGCTCGGTTCAAACAAATAATCTGAACCACAGTCAGTTCACTTTTTGGAAATTTGTGCTGAGATTTTTCCAGTTGACCATGGGCCCTAGAACGAAAAGGTAATGGTGATGTAGACAGGGTCAGCATTCTGGATTAGGCTTCAGATGACCAAGCAGAGGAAACTTGTTTAGAGTGAAGAAAGGGGAACAGAAAAGCAGAGAGAAACAGAAAGAGACAGAGACCAGCTGAGAGGCTGAAGTGTGGCTTTCCTTTCCAGTTCCCAATCTGGGTCCCTGTGAGGACTAATTGTACCTTAGTTGAATTACATGAATGGCTGTCGCTGTTTTATTTTTACAGTACCCTGTCCTCCTTTCATTGGAGCCAACTTGAAGAATTTTGTTTGCAACCTCATGAAGTCTTATTGGAGACACTGCTGCAAAACATGGAGTGGATTTGTATTCATTTTTCATTACTTCTGAAAAATGTTGTTTGTGTTCCTGAGGATATTTTGGGGTTCCCCCTCCCTTTTTAATTGGAAGAGGGCAGCCTGAGAGGATGTATCAGAGAAAGATTATTTCTGGTGCTTCCTAAGATTTTTCTAGTTTTTATGCTTGCCTGGGGTTACCTCTAAGCATCCATATCTCCCACAATTTAAGATTTCCAGTTGCCTCCCTGAAGCAATATCTCCTGTCATCAGTGTTTTCTTTTCTTTAAAACAGAAAAACAAAACAACAGTGTTACTCTCGAGATTGGAAGAGCTGTTTCTAAAAAGGATCTTGGTCCCAGGTCTCCTTGATGCTATCTACACTAATAAAAGAGAAACATGGTAATTAGCGTACGACCGCTACCCTTTTCATTGGCTAATCAGCATATCCTTATGCAAATTAACTGTCAGCCAAGATGGCAGCCGGCAGCCATGCACTGAAGCAAGCAGGGAGGCTTGCTTGCTCCAGTGACTGCGGACTCCAACGTTCCTGCCTAACTTGCCGGCCTCTCAGCTGCAACTCTAAGCAACTATGCACTATGTTTCAAATAAGAAGCTAAACAAAACCCCAGAAA
>NW_005370080.1:201680-224598 GCF_000412655.1 Myotis brandtii
TGGTGCCGCAACCTCCCCATCGACCCTGCCTTGAGTGTGACAGGGGGCGGTGGCCCAACCCCCCAATCGGCCCTACCCTGAGCGTGACTGAGGGTGGCATTGCAACCTCCCGATCCGCCCTGCTCTGTGCATGACGGGGCGGCGCCCCAACTCCCCAATCGGCCCTGCTCTGAGCCTGACCAGGGGCTGCACTTAGGGATTGGGCCTGCCCTCTGCCACCCGGGAGCAGGCCTAAGCCAGCAGGTCGTTATCTCCCGAGGGGTCCCAGACTGCGAGAGGGCACAGGCCGGGCTGGGGGACCCCCCTCCCCTGCCCCCCGAGTGCACAAATTTTTGTGCACCGGGCCTCTAGTCACAATATAAATGCAGAACAGACACCTACTTGGAGGAGAAAGAAAAATATTCCTGTTACGTGTTTAAACACAGATACACTTCAGATGCTGTTGTTATTATTATTCTACATTGATGGTCTTGCCAGCCATTATGGTAGGAAGTAGAAACACCTGGCTTACATTATCAGGTCTTGTATTTAGGACTAGTTCACAGGCATTTGGGCGGTGGATGTATGCGTGTTCAGAAAAGCAATATCTGGTCCTTACTGGAGATTTTTTAATTGATGTTTCCAGTCTTTTTCCTGTTGCATTTCCTTGAAATTGGCTTCTCTCTTCGCAGCTGCTGGTGCTGCTGGCCTGGGTTGGTGTGGTCTTCTTTCACCGAAAGGACGCACGAAGCCAGATGTGTAAATCTTCTGAGGGATCCAGTGTCTTACAGTGGCCTTTTGCTTATGTGCCATTTTGTTTAATCTTTTAGTAATTAGTAATTTAGACAGGGCAGGATATGAGTATGTGCAGGTGGGGAGTTTCCAGCTCTGATCTTTTTCTCTGCCTTCTTTTCTTTGATGTTTGTGTCTATGTACAAAACAAGAGAGCAGACTCCTGGATTCTGAGACTTCTGGGGACGAATCATTCACTTTTTGGAATGTTCACTGGTTATGCCAACGGGGGGATGGTTGAGCCAGTCAAGTTAGTGCCAATTAGAAAGCTACAGGAGTTCCTTGCTCTGAATAAAAAGGGCAAGAGTGTTTGGGGGACATAAGTTTTCAACTGGGTGTTATGAAAGTCTGTTAAAATATTCCATTAGTCTATGGTTGAATCTACTCAGGTCATGATTGAGGAATTCTGAGTGTGGCATCATTGACAAACCTGTAGGTTGCTGGCATCTTTCCAGTGCTAATGGATAATACTGCACTGAGGACGGTAAAGCCATTTGCCTTGCACTGCCTGATCCCCAGCTGGATCAGTGCAGAAACTTTGTTTCATCAGATGATCATCCTCAGAGGGACTGATCCAATCTAATCTAACTCCCGGCAGGGTGATTTATGTCGCAGAATGCTGAGGTGTTATTTTATGATGGGACTGTATGACAACTACCCAGAGGTTCCTTGGCCCTGCCTCTCTCCTCCGGGTGAAACACCAGTGTCCACTGCCCTCCCTCACTCCCCGCCCTGGATTGTACAACTCCATATGTAGTCTCTGCACCAAGCTGGATGCAGAGTTTAGAACTTCCTTTGGTAGCCTGAAAATAGCAGCAAAGACTTTATTCAGGAGAGATGGAGGAGGAGACTTAAACCATATACTCAACAGCAAATAACGTAAAATTCCCATTAAATAGTTTGTTCTCTCCAAAGTCTAATCTATCTAGTGCCCAACATCTTTGGCTGCCCTCTTCACTCCCCATCCCACTCCCACCCCTGATTCTCTGTAATTTTCAAATTCTTCACATTTTCATCATGTTGAGTAATTCAAATGTGATCAAACTCATTGTCAAGTTTACAGACCCGGATATGTTGAAATGTTCACAAAATAAAGGATCCTAAGGTTTCAGGACCCACACTCAAAAGGCAGATCAGCATTAGCATTTATTGCTTGGGATCTCATTCCTCAACCCATGTGCTTAATCTATGGATTTCTTTCCGGTAAATGTAGGACTTCTCCCAAGAGGAAGTCTTATTCCAGCTTCTAAAGGCGGAAAATGTCCTCTACCGCATTATACTAGAAGCTGAAAGCAAAGTTAGTCATTAGAATGTTGATCGGTATTCAGGACTCAGAGTGGAAATAGTTGAACGGCTCTCAGAGATTTCAATCTAAGTGAAGGGCAGGCCTGGCACTGTCCCTGCTGTGCTGGAGTGTGTCATTCCAATGATACTGTGACTGTGGCCAGATTCATGGGTGGGTGAACACTAACCATCTCTTCCCTCCCAGCTCTCCTTCTGGGCTCCACTTACACTTTCCCCTTCTACTTAGTCTGTCATTACAACATGTTTGTTACTTCAATACTTTCCCAATAGAATCCTCTTCTGAATTTTGTGGATTGCATTGTGCATCAGTTAGTTGCTTTCTGATGGTAAAGAGAGAGGCACCGCTATCTCACCAGTTAGGGTCGCCACATCTCTCTTGTAGGGCACATTCCTTCAGGAAGCATTGTTGGCAATCACCAGTCTGCTCATAGACTCATTAAAGTTATCAGAACGAGGAGACACCTTGACAGCATCGATCCTCCTTGTACTGAGGATGAAACTGAGGCTCAGAAGAATAAAACTACTGTTCAAGTTCACATAGTTGGTGTTGGAGCTAGGACTAAATTTCGGGTCTTTTGATGTCTAGTTGATGTGTTTCTAACCCACCTGGCCATCTTCTTATCAGCCTAACTTGTGGTTGTTCTTTTCTTCAGTGTCTCTGTAATTAGAGCTGAAGTTCCTTGATAACAGGAACTGTGTCTTCTCTAGGATATGGTTAGGTTCTTCCTGGGCACCCAGTATTGTTATTTATCCATTTCAACAGACATTTTAGAGCATTCATTATATTAGGATGTACTATTTTGCATATACATGTAAACAATGTGTATGCATATACTAGTAGCATAATATATATTATTAGTATAGTCTATATAGTATATGATATATGCATATATAAGTATATAGTGTATGTATATACACAAACACTAGTGTTGGAGATGTAGAAGAAGAAAAAGACATACTTTCTTAAGAAGGCCACCATCTTTGAGAGCTGCTACAATAGAAATGGAGAGCAAGCATATATAAACACTAGGGAAGGAGACAGACATTTCATCTAGGGGCTCTGAAAGCTTTATGGAGAAGATAGGATTGAGGATTAGCCTGCAGAAGAAGAATTTTATCAGAGCAGTAGAAAGAAAGGCTTGTTAGTAGCAGCTTGAGCCAACAGAGGCAGGAGAGCACAAGGGTATAAGAATGGCCTGTAGATCACTGTGGCTGATGCGTGTGAGCTGCCAATGGAAGGTTTAAGGTAGAAAAGGAGGACACTATACAGCACTTTGAGCATGAGACTTGGAACATGCACGGACAGTGCAGTAATGCATTTCTCTACCATCTGCCTGAGACAGAACCTGGCTGAGAACAGACATGCTGTAAACATGTGTATTTGTGGAATAGATGAACAATTATGCTGTGGTTCCACTGATGACAGAAATTATGGTATCAGAGGCAGTATATTGTTGAAGAGCATAGATTTTGGTTTAATTCCTAGCTTTGCCAATTATAAGCTATGCAACCTGGGAAGCTTTTTTAAACCTCTTTGGACCTTATTTTTTTTCTTTTTTAAAAATTAAATTTATCTTTATTGTTAAAAGTATTACACATGTTCCCTCTCCCCACTTTTTTTCCCCATTGACCCCCTCGACCCCACACCTGCCCTTCCCAGGCCTTCACCATGCTATTGTCTGTGTCCATGGGCTATGGACCTCAGTTTTCTTGCCTCTGAAATGGAGATGACAATAGTATCTACCTCATATGTTTGTTATGGTGATTAAATTAAGTTAGTAAATACAAAACACTAACAATTTACAATAGTTTCATAGTCAGCACTATATTACTTAATCATTTGTATTATTATAATTATTACTGGCTTTGTATGCTGTCAAAATAGGGAAAAACCTGTCTTCTCAAAAATGTCTTTTACTACATGCCCTATGTCTGAAATTCGTCCATTAGGTTTTCTTTAAAAATTCAAAGGTCTTAACTAAAATACATATGCAATTAGAAAGCCAGCTGTAGGTATATTAGTCATTAACACATTTGCAAAAATTCAGTTAGCTAATAGAGTCCAGAGGAAATGAGCCAAGTCAAGAGAATTAATAATAGTACAGCTAAATAAGCCACTTATCTAGAGGGAAAGAGACTTATGAAAAATACAGCTGCCCAGACTCTAGCACTGTTTTACAAACTTTATGTTCTGGGAAGGCTCTTAAGAGGTTCCATTAATGTTTTATGACATTTCATTTAAAAATAATGTAAGCTATTAAAAATATGTCCTGAAAAATAACATAAACACAGTACCAAATATTAAAAAATTGGAAATTACCCATATGTTATCATTTGCTATCAAATTAATGCACTTTTGTGTAGACCTTATAGTACAGCTTCTTCTGAATCTACTATTGAATTGAAAAATTTCTTAGATTGTAAGGTACGTTGGGAAGTAGTTGCAAATGGTGTCTCTTTTAAAACAAATCTTTTTTAATCAATTTTTTTGATATTTTGTAACTAAAACAAAATACAGAAATCCACTGGATAATAAGGTTTATAGAAGAATGCCATTGTTTTCCATACCTCCCCATTTAAAACATCATTGCTCTGACTTAAGACTGAATCTGATTTTTTTTTTCTCTCTCCTTCAATTCAGCAATGTGAGTATGGATTTGGCTTGTCCCCAAGGCCTGCCGTCCTCTGAAGCATCCTATTTTAGGGAGCCTTCACCAGTGCCTGAGATTTATGAGCCTGAAGAAAACTCTGCATCCTTGCAAATGTCATCTGCTGAGACACTCCACACGAGACTGTCTCTCCTCTTCCTTCCTCCATGGGTTTGCTTATTCAGAATAGCTCTGACCCTTCCATCAGTCCCAGAGAAATACTACCCACTTCTGTAGAGAACAGTACAGGGAAGAAGAAGAAAGCCCAGGTCAAAAAACAGAAGATCAGAACCACCTTCTCACAGACCCAGCTCTGTGTATGCCCTGAGAGATTTCAGAGACAGAAATGTCTCAGCCGCCAGCAGATGCAAGAACTTTCCAACATCCTGAACCTTAGCTACAAGCAGATTGAGACCTGGTTCCAGAGCCAGAGAATGAAATGCAAGAGGCGGCAGAAATACAACTGGCCAAAGAATAGCAACCGTGTGGCTTAGACGAGCTCAGCAATCACAGAGTACCTGGGCCTCTCTTCCTGTCAGCAGGAAGGCCCGGGGAACCTTTTGGAAACCTTTCATGGTGGAGCAACCCGGCCTGCAGTAACCTAACCTGGAGCCACCATTCCTGGAATAGCCCTTCTTGGACCTACCACTCCTGGAGTAGTAAGACCTGGTGACCCCAAGACTGGAATACCCAGGCTCAGAACAACCAGGCCTGGAACAATCAGTTCTGTAGTTATGGAGGGGGATCCCTGCAGCCCCAGATCCAGTTCCAGCAAAATCCTGTCAGTGATTTGGAGCCACCTTGGATGCAATACTGCAAACCCCTAAGTATTGTAGTACGTGGCAAGCCATGGATTTATCCCCAGATTACTCCATGAACATACAGCCAGACTCCACGGACATACAGCCGTGAACATGGTGTGACGATGGGTTCATTATTCAATCTCGGTTTGGGCAGTGGCTGTATTACCTCTCCTAGGATTTTTCTATCTATCTCTGCCTTGACATGCTGCGTCTCATTATGCTTATTGTGCCAATTGGAGGGGTTGGGGTTGGGGATATGACTAGAGACTAATCAAAGAGGTTTCTGTAGCCTTGCTGCTGTAGACAAATGATAAAGGATGTCTCTGGCTATAGATAATTAGATATAATACGATTCTGGATAATTCTAGATCTAGAATTTTAACTTCAAGAATAGAAAATAAAAGTACAAAGGTATGTGGTAAAGGGTTATTTGCATTTTCTGGGACTGGGAAGCTTGTTAAAAGCTTCAGTTCAGGTGAATGATTGAGCTGTAACACGTTGCACTTACTTCCCCTGCCCCTGTTGCTGTTTTACTACAACCCCTAATTCATTTACTACTCAAATGTTTGTAAAAGTTGTTTTGTACTTTGCTGTATTATGATAATAATATCAGTTTGGATGGTTGGCTTATAAATTTAAATACAAATAAATAAAATATCTATTTAAAAATAAATAAATAAAACACCATTGTTATTGACTTCATGCTAGGTAAACGTCATTAATTTGTAATTATAAAACAAATGCCTATTAAAAATACCACTTTTATCACTTTCATGTGTTAAATTCTCTATGTCATGATTTCATAGGAAAAAAGGGCTCTGTTAACAAAATGTTTAAAACCCATCAGTGAGGAAAGTAGCTTTGAACTTGGAGATGGGGTAATGAGAGAAGGAAGCTATCTGTGATGAAGCCTGAACAATGGTTACAGGAGAGGCCTGGTGCTGCCCTGAAGCCCAAGGATGCTGACTCATAATGGGATGTAGAACAGAACAGGAGAGCAGGGTACAACGGCTGGAACATTGTGAGTTTTTGTATCTCTGAGTTTATCATTTGTGGTTTTAGCTATTTCTAAATAATTCTAGAAGGACCATGACATGTAGCATGTTGTAATTTTACTGAGGCATAAGTTTTAAAAATAATTCTGTACAAATGCATTAGTCAGAAAAATGATAAGATATTACAAGATAAAAGTTAAGGCATGAACTTGACAATTTGTCACCAGGCCACAAGTGGGGTGTGGTTAGCAAGAAGCAACCCTAAGGAGGTGATCAATCTGTGATCAAAGCTTTCATCAGCCTCTCCATTCAGCTTTGTTCTGGACTGGTCTTGTTTGTACTCTAACTCTTTTGTATTGTGATAGAACCTCAATTTCTCTGTGAAAAAATGGCTCTGGAGTTCCTAGGAGAAATGCCTGACTCTAGGGAAGGGGCAGAAAATACATAAGGCGAACTGGGAGCATATTCTAGTGTCAGCAAGTAAAAAAGTGCTAAACAAAACAAAATGAAACACCAAAACCCACCACAATAATGGGGTGTGCCAAAGGGCCAAAGTTGCAACAATTTGGTCCACAAAAATAATAAAGTAGTATTGAATTATAGCCAAAATATAAAATAAACATCCATGAGGCCATACTGATATAAACAAACTAGAGGCCCAGTGCACAAATCTGGGGTCCCTCGGCCTGGTCTGCAGGGATCAGGCCGAAACCGCTCTCCGACATCCCCCGAGGGGTCCTGGATTGCAAGAGGGTGGTTCTCAGGTGATGCACCCCGGAATTAGGCTCCCTCCTCTCTGGTTCCTGGTGCATCATAGCTACTGGTCGGAGCGTCTGCCTCCTGGTGGTTGTTTTGTGTCATAGCTACTGGTCAGACAGTTGGATGGTTGCTTAGGCTTTTATATATATAGATGATTAAATACATCAACAATGATTAAATACATTAAATTCCAAATAATTCATATAAATACTCTGCCGTGCAGGAAGAGGAGCATAATTCTTTACTCCTTAAGTGTGGGCTGGGCTAGTGACTTCTTTACAAAGAGCATAGTATGAGAAAGGGGAGAAACAGTGGAGAAACTTGACAAACACAACCTTAGCCAGACAATCAAGGTCAACATCAGCAATAATAAGTCATGTTGATAGTATGGACCATGAAATGATGTGATGAAATGGCACTTCACCTCTGTGATCTTCCCCCTCACAACCCATAACTATCATCTAATCTTGAGAACAATGGCAGACAAATTTCAATGAAAGGATATCTTACCAAATACCTGACTGGTATTCTTCAGAACTGTCAAGGTCATCAAGGAAAAGGTGAGTCTGAGAAACTGTCACAGCTAAGAGGAGCCTAAGGAGACAAGACAGCTAAACCTGGCACAAAAAAAGGACATTTGGTGAAAACAAAGGAAATCTGAGTAAATATGGACTTTAGTTACTAATAATGAATCAGTCTTGGTTCACTAATTATAACAAATGTACCACACTAATGCAAGATGTTAATAATGAGCAAAACTTTGTGTGGATTGAGCATTTACTTGTTTTTTTTTTTTTAAATAAATCTAAGACTGAACAATACTCCAGTTCTGCCCTGAAATAAATTCTAAAATATGAAATCCCTTAATTAAAAAAAAAAAGTTCATAGAAAGAAGTGCAACCGTTAATGCTGCCGATGGAGTACAGAGATCTAAGGAATATGGTTCTAAGTAGACAGTAGAAGTTTCATGGGTCAAATTATATCTGGGGATTCACATGAAGATCTGGGAATATATCCCTTTTGAATGTCAAGGGTTTATTGTTTTCAGTGGAGGTTCAGTAACTTTGACTTGAGTCAATACTTAACCAGTTTCTTACTAACTTTCATCATGGATGCTGGCTTTTTCTACATACTACTATATCCTTTTTATTATTTGTCATGTCAGAGAGAAAAAAAAAAACTTTTCCTCTACCCTCTTAAATTTTGTACATGAGGCACTGCAAATGAAACTGACAAAAGACAGATTAGCAAGATAAAAAACAGATTTTTATTCACATACATAAGTGGCTTCCCAGAAAAATGTGACTAAAAATGGCAATTACAATTTAGGGCTTAGGTACCATGATAACAGGAGAAGGGGAGGGGAAAGAAGGGCACTCAAGGGAAAACAAATGACTCTTAGGAAAGATAAAGGAGCCCTTAGGAGAATAGATGGGAGGTAGGAGAATGTTGTGAAATGTCTCTTTAGGTAATTTCTTATCAGAGTTACAGGTTTCTTGTTTCTGGTGATAGGAGTCCATTTTTGCTGGTTGTGAAACTTTGGGGGAAGGGATTTATGGCAGCTGAATTCTTTCGGGAGCTTTTCTTTTAGGCAGATAAAAGGAATTTAGGAAAGCAACAACAGAAAACCTCAAAGCCCTCCTCACAGTGCTGTGTTCTGGATTCCTTGTGTAGCATGCAGAGAATGAAGGCTTCTCAAATGTCTCCAACACAACCTGTATTTTCCATGGTAAAGGAAACACCCTTTAGAGCTTTGGCAGGGTCTCTGGAGGGACCTGCAGGGTTGAAATGAATTGGGTAAGGATCATGCTCCAACAGTCCAGAATTGGTGGAAAGAACAAGTAAGGTCTTCAAAATTGTAGGGCTTATACTGACTGACTGTCACTGAAGAGTTAATGGGGTTTTCAGAGGTTCTTGACTAGAGTCTGCATGAATTGTGAAGTCACGTTAATGGAGACGATGGAATGGTAAAGCCAAATTGATGTAGAAGGTTAGGTGGGGGTTGGTGGTTGTATTTGGGGGGTAGTTTTAGTGTTCCATGTCCAAAGCTGCATGTAGGGATAAGTGGTTTTGATTCTCAGATTTTACAAGATTTAAAGAAAAAAACAATCCATATATAGTGAGCAAAAATAGGATTCATGCTCACCACACTTCTGCTGCTTGCTCTCTTAACTTGGTGATCTAGCATGGCTTGCCTTCCAAGTCCTACATTCAGATCCTGGTTTCTTTGAATGGCAGTTTTCTGGCAAGACTTTGAGATCCACTGGCTTTGTGGCCTGTGGCTCTATCATCTGATCACTTACTTGGGGCAGAACTGGCCATGGGACAGATTCTTAACCCATTATCTCCGTTGTCTTATTTTTATTTTTAAGCAAAACAAATATTCTCTCCCAGATGATAATGGCAATTTTTCCAAAAGAAAGAAAGTTTATTTTACCCCAATCTTAGGGATCTTAGGTCAATCTAGTCTTGGCCTGGGGGAAAGCTACCCCTCCACTGGCTGGGTGCCCTTGGGTTGGGTTCCCTCTGCAGGTTTGGGGACACAGGATGGGGACACTAGAGGACTTTGAAACTCCAATGCTGGAAGTCACTTGGCCAATATCACTCAGGCAACCCTCTAGTTTAAAAGTGAACTGCTAGATTAGAGTTGGTTAAGTTTACCTTTGAAGACATATTCCCTCCTAAGGAGTGACTAAGTCAGCTCTGTCTTACTTGCTGTACCAGGCAACTTCTGAGCAATATTTTAAATTTAATTTCATTTAATGAAGTAATATATTATGATACAACATATGCATAACCTACACACATGGCTGCTCTCTGGTCACCCTGGGTGTGCTGTAGCCAGTCTGAGTATCATTTATCTCCCAATCCTGCCGAGGGGGCCAAGGATATGCTGCCAGAGTTTTCCAGAAAGTTCCAGACAGAGCTGTTTAATTCAGTCACCAGGCCCCATTGCATTTTCTAAATTGCCACAGAACACCAAGCCGTCCCCACTCTTGCCTCCCCTACCCCAACACTGTTTTCGCCTTCTCTTAGCCTTTGGCAACCTTAAATCTTTCTCCTACCCTCGCCCCCCCCCCTTTTTTTTAAACAGGACACAATATCTCTCTCCTAAGCAGGCTTTGCAAAGCAGCTGACAAAGAGAACAAGTAATTTCTTAGCCTTTCAGCTCCACACTGCCTCTGTGTTTTGTGAGTGGCTTGTGCACCTGTTGTGATAAGCAATACTTCCTTCACAGGCAATTTGAAAAGAGGGCAAGTTCTGCACCCCACTCCCACCCCCTTTCCTTTAAGTGGGTGTTAATAATTTAAGAAGAAATGGGGTGGGGGGAGAGACAAGTTCTTTGGATTGATTCTTTAGCACAACACTCTCGGTGTTGCCGTGAA
Source organism: Myotis brandtii (assembly GCF_000412655.1). Classification (NCBI taxonomy): domain Eukaryota; kingdom Metazoa; phylum Chordata; class Mammalia; order Chiroptera; family Vespertilionidae; genus Myotis; species Myotis brandtii. Next base: position 212,348 of record NW_005370080.1, read on the forward strand.
AGCTAATAACGATGGAATGGAGTTGTCCTCACTGGTTACTGAGCTGCGCTGAGCTGGGCTCGAGAGGACTGAGCTGGATGGAGGTTGGCTCCATTTGCAGCGGGGGGCTTCCCTCTCTTTGCTCTCTGTGGGCTGTTTTGGTTGATTTGTTCTCTGGTTCTCTAAGCCTCTTTGTTTAGCCCTGGCTGGTAGAGAGCCTGGAGGCTTGGTGAAATAAATTTTGGCAAAAGGAGAATGAAGGGCTTCCATTTTTCCTAGGCTGGGTGGGAGGGCATGCATGTGACCTCTTAGTTTTTCTTTTCTTTTTAAAGTTTTATTGAACTGGTGTTGGCAAAAGGTATTGGCCTGACAGGCTGGAGAGAGGCAATTCTCTATTTAGCCCTGGACTAGTGGCCCACTGGGCTGCCTGGTCATGCCTGCCTCTGTGGTCAATGATGGCACCACCTCTCAGGGGAGAAGGGCATCCCAACATTCTGTCTGTGGAATTTAAGTGGGGCCATTTCCCTCTGTCACCACCATCCTCTCCTGCCTGTGCTTAGCTTAGGTTGTGGGTCCTGAAGGCTTCCATGAGCCTGCACTTACTGTAAGGCACTGTGACTCTCCCGTGTGCAGTGCCTGGTGGTGTTTGTGAGAGGGCTGAAGGTGCACAGTGTCTGGCCTTTTCTGCATTAACTGCCCTGCGTTGTTGTTGACTGTGTTAGGGAAGAAGTTTTCCTCTGTCCTATTAAGTTCAGTATTTGGGGGTCTGCAAACTAAACTAACAAAAGACAGGTTAGCAAGGTGGGGGGAACAAATTTAATTACAATTCATAGAGAAATGTGAGGGAGATGGCATTTGGGACTTACATACCATCTTAATAGGTGACAGGGACACTTCTGGGGAAGAACAAACAACTTCTTGGAAGAGGGATGTGGAGAAAGGTCACTTTTGGAAAGCAAGTGACTTTTTGGATAGATGAATGAGCCCTTATGAGAATAGATGGAAGATAGGATAGTGTGTGATGGTTGTCCAGGTGTGACACTGACGTCTTTCAGAGAAGAGAAGATTAGTTTCTCCAGGGAGGGGATTTTTGACACTTGAGTTCCTTGGGAGGCTCTGTTTTTAGGTAGATAAAGGATTTCAGGTACTCAAATGTCTTTGGCTCAAAGTAATTTCTATGCCACTGTGGCTGATTCTAGCTAGACACCTTCACCTGTGTCCTTATCTAGACCTCTCTGTAGTTTGGGAAGTCTTTGAAGATACCAGCCACCCTCTTTACTCCCCCTGCCTCCCCAAACACAGCCGCTGGCTACTCAAAGCCCTATAAAAAGATTTGGTGAATAAAATCTATATTATTCTGGGTAATAGCATTCAAATACAAATGGTCCTAAGGAATTTGTGTCTTAAGTCTTGAGAACCATGGAGAGGGTGATGGGGTTTTGAGGAAGGTGCGGGCATTTGGAGGGAGGGGGCCCTGTCTCTTTGTGCAGGTCTTGAGTTGGGATTTAAGATGGGGTGGGGTCAAGCTGCATGCCTGTTTGGTTTGTTAGCAGTTTATCAGAAGTGTGCCTCACATTGTGATTCTAGGTGTGCTTCCTCTAACCTGGTGTTTCTTGGCCCAGCTCTCAGTGGGCTGACCAGAGGCCATGAGATCTTTTCCTTTTCTTGTATGGGGCACCAGGGAGTTGTAAGGTTTTGAAACTAAGGGCTAAGTTCCCAGTGTTTGGGCATTCAGTTACCTTTGGAAGGCTGTGATTTGAATCTTATTTCTGATCTGCTATTGGTTCTGCCACTGGCTATGCCCAGAAGGTGAGCTTTTGTCTTCATTCTGTCAACTTTTCCTTATGGGTTTGTACTGCTTAACTGCCTGCCAGTGTCAATCCCTTGATAATGCCAACTTTCAGGTATTTTGGAAAATGGGACTTTAAAGGGGGTTTCTCCTATCCTACCCCAATTGATATGTAATTGTTACTGAACTAAAGAGGTTCATTCATCTGGGTGTATCAAATCCCAATCAAACTCAAACAGGAGTTTGCAGCCAAGATTGTAAAGGCTTATTTTGAAGAAAATGGTGCCACGCTTGGAGCTACAGGAGACTTCATGCTCAAAGACCCCAGTGTGTTCCAGAGAATGGGTTATACAGAGGGGAAAAATAATTAATCGTGGTGGCTATAGGAGTTGGGGTCCTGAGATCTACTGATTGGTTGGGGCCAGGGTAGGGAGTAGTTGATCACTGAGTCAGGTCCTGAGGTCAGCCATGACGTTGTTCTGTCTGGTTTCATGAGGGTGTGGTCTGTAGGGTTCTGCTTTCATGGGCCTGAGGGTGAAACACAACTGAAGTCAAGATGTTATCTTCAGCTTGACCGAAACTGTTTCTGTGGTCAACTGACCTGAGGCTTTGTTCTTAAGACAGTTTGATGATGACCAGAATGTGATGTCCTAAGGGTTTAATGATCAAGGCAGGGCGTGGACAAACAGAAAGGAGAAAGGGTCATGTTAAATGGAGTTTCTGTGGATTGCATAATCAATAGATGTACTATTAAAGAATGTACAGCTGCAAGGGGATGGAGGTCATCTTAAAGAAAGATTTTCAAGCTTAAAAGTTGACAGTACTTATCTTAAAGAGTAAATTTTACTATTTCTAAATAGTCCTTGCATCTTATAAGAAAATGAAACTCTATAGTGGTTATTGTGGGTGACGATGAACCCACCCTCTCTGAGTATTGGGGGTAGATTGCCTTTCCTGTGAGGACAGTTCTAGGTCTTTCTGCCTGGAGGAACTAGTTGTTTCTTGAAGAGGGGAGATGGTTGTAAGCGACAACCACATTTGGTGTCAAACAACACATTTAATTGCATAGTGAGGAAGCATTGCCTTTTTAATTCTGTTTCAAGACCATTTATTAAGTCTAAGAGTCTCAGTTTGGTCCTAAAATATCTTGAATACTCCCCTAACCCTAGTTCTTCTCCATTTTCTTCCCCCCTTCATTATCAATGTCAAACAAAGAGGGAGCTAGCCCCAGACCCCCAAACTTCAGAATCCTGGTGGAATCCAAAACATTGTATTTTCTTTAATGGTTTCCTTCTGCTTAAGCAAGTGATTTTGGTTTTCAATTCATGGGTGAGTGTCAAAATATTATTTAACATAAAGAATATTTAGTCCTGGCTGGTGTGGCTCAGTTGATTGATCATCATCCAGTGCACCAAAAGGTTGCCTGCTTGACTCCTGATCAAAGCACATGCCCTGGTTGCTGACTTCATGCCTAGTAGGGGGTATGCAGGAGGCAGCTGATGCATGTTTTGCTCTCACATTGATCTTTCTCTCCCTCTCCCTTTCTAAAAAAAAACAACACTTAAAAAAGAATATTTAAGATGAAACGTGAATTGATTTTTGTTTGTTTGTTTGTTTATTGTGTTGGCTGTTGCCATTTTTTTGTTTGACAATCTAAGGGAAAAGAGGTCAGTGCCCCTAAGTAGCATGTTTTAAAAATTCTTGTGGCACACCAGTTACATGAATTGATTTTTAAGAAAGATATTAACTGGCTGATAGAACTTGAATGTGAAATACATTTTGAAGGTGCTTTGCTGGACTGTAGATGGGAAACAGTGGCTTAGATTGTTTCTATTCTTTTCTGATGGTAGTATCTATTCCTTTATCTCCTAACCGCTCCTACTCTTGAGGGATTATTTTTCACTACTACCAGCTTCTCCTCCACTATCAGTTTCTGCTGCTTGGAGATTTTCTTTTTTAAGAAGATGAATTATTACTTTATGAAAGAGTTCCTCTTTTTTCTTTTGCAGCCAGTGTCCATTCTTCCTGAAGTTTGCTGTGGAATGTAGACTGGGTAACAGGGACAACAATATCAGTGGAAGCAGGCATGCTCTCTCTCTTATCTGAACATTTTTAACATTTGTTTTGCACCTCCCCTTGAGCACTGATCACTTATTTGCTGTATCCTCTTTCCCGGATAGCCAGGCCTTACATGTTTGGGCCCGTTTTACTCATCTCTGCATCTTGTACAGAGCACATGGGAGGTCTCTAATAGTGGAGGCAAACCGAAGGTGGCATTTCAGCAACTGTCAGATTCATTGGGTCAATATTGGCAGCCTCAGGCAGCCAGCAACAGGTGAAGGTTAGAAAGCTTATTCCCCACAACCTCATCACTAGGTTGAAAGGCAAGTCTTAGATCAAACACATGCTAGCAAGTTCTTGTAGGCAGGTGAAGTACTACTCTCTGTGCTCAGGCACGTGGACAAACACTTCCTATTATATATTCACTCTGAAGTGACAGTGGCCTTGTGTTGGGGTCAGGTGACAGTGTCTCTGGTGAACAGAGCGACACAGGCCAAAGCAGACTTGAAGACCCACCACACTGCTTCTAAAATATGATCAGGGCTTCCCGGATTCTTATGCCTTATTCATACAGGGTGATAGTACCTGAGCAACTTTTCTCTCAACTAAAATATTGCATACTGAACACATCACCAAAAGAAATAGTCTAATCTTTCATGCTAATAATGACCCGTCTGGTGTACATTTTCATTAGGTGTTTAGATGTACTTCTGCAGCACTTTTGGTGGCTTCTAGATTGGGGAAGTTCAAATGGTAACTAACGACCCCTAGACTGCAATGAACATATACACACACCAATGTCCACTGTTAACATTGAAATATTGTAGAGCACATTATCACAAAAGCAATGCAATATTTTTGGACTTAAAAATATTGTCAGCAGAGGCAGATGTCTGAGTTTTAGCTGTTGTTCCACTGCTTAAACCCTCGAGGGAAGAGGAGTAGCACCTTCATGGTGCCTTGATGTCCTCACAGTTCTGCTATGATCACTTGTACCAGCCCAGCCAGTCACAGACGTGCACTTCTCATGAATGCCTGGGATTGTTTCCTTATCTGTAAGATGGGGATCATGAGCTCACTTAAATCACAGGTGTTTTTCTCCTCTGAGGAGCTCACAAGGAATTTAATGTGTTAAATTGCCTTGTAAGCTGTAAAAATGTCAGATGCTCTTGTTGTTACCACAAAGGTCCTAGCAGCATCAAAAAATGCTGGGAATTGTCTCTTACCTAAGATGGATAACTAAATCACCTGCACCTACTAAAATCACGGAGCAAACAAGTCTTTCCTTCAGTGATGTTGAGCCAACTCAAAGAAAATGATCAGAAATAGGACATTTTCTGTTTCAAATGAAGATCTCTGTTTTGTTCTGAGCTTCTACATGTAGTCCCAGGTTTAATAGCCAGTATTACAAAGCATAGAGAAAAGATAATTTATTAAGGCTAGTGTTGAAGATATGGATGGTTGGTTGGATTGTCAAAAGTGAGGTCATAATGTTGTGATCCTCCTGAGTCTGAAATTTGTACAGAACTCGCTTGGCTTATCCCAAACCAATGTGTTCTCTCCTTTCTGCCTTCATGTATTTCTGCCCACAATGCTCACTTTAGGCATCTGCCCACCACACATGAACTAGGGAGTCTCCTATGGAATTCGATTCTCACAGAAAGCAAAAAAGGGGAGTAGAAGAAAAATAGATGGAGCACGTTAGATTTCTTTTAGGTCAATGCTTATTTTCTTGGATAGCAAATGCTTTTTTTCTCACCTTTTGACATAATCCTAATGGTCCCATTAAAATACATTTAGCCTCCTCTCCCGGCTCCATCTGCCAGGACACTATGTCACTTGGTGAATGGCAGGCAGGTTTTAAGTTCCAAACAGCAGAGAACAGGCTAAGTATTGAAACAGGATCATGTGTCTCCTGTTTTTATTTTCAGAAATATCCCATTTTATTGCTGAGTGTTGCGTTGCAGCTGCATGGAGAAGGCTGGGACAACAGGAAGACAGCTCTGCTTCTGAGTTTCGTGTGATACCAGGACGGGTTTTCCAAGGAGATTGAGGAATCTTTTTTATTAGGAATCTTCTGGAGCAAAGCATTCCCGCTGTGTTATTTTTGGAAATTCCAATTTAGCCTTGTTTAGATGACTCGCAACATTCCTTCCATTTCTTTGAGTGGGTGATTTTTGTGGCCATAGCTTAGGTTCAAGTTCATAAATAAATGGAAGTGTGCCTTAGCCTCATACAGGCTTTCTGCCAACAGACAGAGCTGGAAAGAGCTGAGGTGGTTGCATATTAAGGGTAAATATAGTTCATGTACAGTGAAAATGAGCTGTATTTACTCAGCCTTTTCTGACTCCAGCTCTTTGCCTAACAGTGGGCAGCAGCAGCTGGGTTAGGTAAGTGATACTACACTGGAGAGCCTCTTAAATTGCCTTCTTTGTCACCGAGAGTGACATACAATCTCTTCCAGGAAACAACGTGAGCCTGCCACAGCTGGCCAGGGGGAGATTTCTCTTCTGGTTGGGAGGGTTGCGCTGTGGTTTTAGCAACCTCACTGCAGCAGCCTGTGGTAAGTTTTACATGCTGCCCAGCGAAGCAGGCGGGAAGAATGGGCAGGGAAACTTCAAGGGCCCAGGAATCCAATCCAATTTCTAACTCACGGATTGGGGTTGGGGCTTGGGGAAGCCTCAGAAAATGCCCGTCATGTCAGGCTAGAGCAGAAGTGGTGGAAGAGCTTTCCGGTAGGTAGCTGGTCCTGGGGTGGTTATAGATCAGAGGTAGGTCACAGAGACCAGGAGTTGCAGCTCCAACCTGCCTCAGAACAGGAGGCTCACACACTGCTGTCTTTAGGGCAGACAGAGCTGCGTTTTCATTGTTAGTGCTTAACTCACAGCTGAGGTTCTGAGCAGCACTCGGTTCCTTGGTTTCTCAACCTGGGCAGTGGTAGTGGGCAGGATAACACTCTGCTGTGGGCCTGTTCTGTGCATTGTCGGATGTTTAGCAGCATCCTTGGTCTCTCTATCTCCTAGATGCCAGTAACATTCTCCACCCCATTGCGACAACCAAAAATGTCTCCATTTTCCCTGGAAGGGAAAAATCACCCTCAATTGAGAAGCACTGCATTATCCAGAGAACAAAAAACACTGTCCGACCCCTTCCCTCCCTCCTCCTCTCCAGCCCCCGCAACCTGCAAATTTATATGTACTGTTTAGGAGAGAGCAGGTGGGAAGCCAGATAATATGTTTTTAATATTTGGCTACCAGACTCCTTTATTAGATTGAAGCTCATGAAAGTGTTATTCTTTTTGGATGTCAACATGGTTGAATAACGACAATTTCATATGGTTCAACCTAATAGTAGCCTCTGAAATCAGATTTGTATAAAGCTTGGTCGCACGGGGCCTCAGGACAGGGTCATGACCTATATTGTTTATTAAATGGGAGAAGTGCCCTCTCTGCAAGGAATTGCATTATTTGAAGCCTGTGGGTAGGGTGAGGGGAAGGAGAGTTGGGAGAAGGAGCTAGAGTGAGCCTGAGAATGGAGCCAAAAACATTTAAGAGTAGCGGAGAGGAGAGTGGGGCCGGATAGGTTTACACGTCCCTGGCTGTGGGAAAGGAAGATTCCCACTGGGGTCATATGGTAGAAGGATCATTCTGGAGCTCATGAGACACGAGGGGGCTTGGCGGAAGAATGGGATTTCTGGGAGGGAGGCTGACTTTAGTCTTAGAGCAAAAATGAACTGGATCCTCCTTGCTGCCTCTATGATTTATGGGCAGTGGTGAAGCACAGGTGCAACTCTAGGGGCAATCAGGGACTTGCCCTAGAGACTTGGGAACAATCCGAGTTCACATTATTTTAGAAGAAAGAGGCTGGCCGTGGCTGACTCCGCCCTGCACATTTCCCCTTGGCTGGTTGGTATTACAGGAGCCTGCCTATCTGGTTTGACAGAAGTTATCACATCCTGGGAAGGGCTTGGGCACCTCCTCTTGTCGTTGGCACTGGCCTCTTTGGGTGCTGGCCCTTTTGCTTTCATGTTACTTTTGTACATAGCTGTCGTTACCCAATAGCACAAGTTCCTCAAAAGAGGTGGACACTTGATCTTTTTTTTCCTCACCTGTTCCTTCATCCCTGCCTCTCTCTCATGTCTCAGTTTGTCCTTTTGAAAGTTGGTGCCCTAAAAGCTGTTTTTCCATTTTATTACAAAATTGTTTGCTTGCAGTTTGATCAGATAGATGTCCTTTTTGGGGCAGGAGTGGGTACAGGGTGGTGGAAGCCTGGCCCTTTTGAAAGTTGGGGCCCTAAAAGCTGTTTTTCCATTTTATTACAAAATTGCTTGTTTGCAGTTTGATGTCCTATTTGGGGCAGGAGTGGGTACAGGGTGGTGGAAGCCTGGAGCTGGGGCAAGTGAGGTAGGGGCCTTGGTGACTGTATGAGGAATGAGATGGCTTGAAAATACAGTGAATCCCAAGATGGAAATCCTACAAATTCACAGGAACCCCAGACACACTCATTTCTGCAGCCCCATTTCACAGATGAAATAATTGAGGCCCAGAACAAACTCTTGACTTGTCCATACCACACAGTTAATTTCAAAATGGGGCACTTGAGTTTTTTTGACTTAAGCCCCATTTTTTCTCTGACGTACTTCAGCACAAGGTGGCACGGCCAGGGCTTGCAAAGCTCCTTGGGCCCATGCTTCTCTAATGCCTACCTGGCGAGGGACACCATTAGGCTGCCTCCTCCAGCCAGGAGCTCATCAGGAGTGCAGCCAGGCAGCGTGGACCCATTACAGCTTCTCTCAGGATGACAAGCACTGGCTCAGACTCAGCAAACATCTGCATCCATTTGTGCAGCATTTAGATGGGAGGGAGGAAGCAAAATGAAGAAGAAAGATACTCAGAGGGTAGTTCCTCCTGACTCCTGTGAGTGGCTCCCTGGTACTCACCTGGCATTTGGGTCAGATTTACTTGGCCCCTTCTCAGGAAGCCTGAATCTGAGAAGAGGATTCATGCACATACATCTATCTAGGTGCAGTTTACCAGGAAGCTAGGGAGACTAAAGCTTCAGGGCCTTTCACTTGCATGACCTCTTTTAAGACTCCACACCTAATTTGTATTCAAATTTTGCATGTGCTTTGCATTTTAAAAATTGTACATGCTTCAGGTCGTGCAAAATGTGGACCGGCTCCATTCGCCTTTGCAATAAGAAACCACAGCCTTTGATAGACCAGTATCTCATGTTTTCACTACACCTGGCTGGCAAAATGCACAAGGCTCAGCAGGGCCTTAGGCCAAGGTGGGTCGATGATAGGGGAGCAGAAAATGTGTACTAGCAGGAGCCATTTTGCATGGGATCTTTCTCCCTGCCGCCCCCCCCCCCGGCCCCCCGCCCATTTAAATGTGTCAGCTCTCTCAGTGAAGGCAGTGTGAGTCCCCTTGAATTTGGCTTCCTTTTTTCCATCTTGGGATGTGGGAGGAGAAACCAATTGAGTGGGGACATCCAGAAGGAGCAGGGCCCTGGATGGGGATCCAGGCTGTATGAGACTTTTGGGGACTATGGAATATACAACACAAGATAGCTCTTCAGAAGAGGAATGTTGAGAGAGCTTTGAGGACTCCTAAAGCTGGAGACTAGCAAAGCTTGGGATGCTGGTACACAGGTCATGGGGTGGAGCCTTTATGTTGCTTTCTTTCTGTGTAGCACATAGGGGCACAAATTCCAATGTCTTCTGAGAGAATGGGGGCCAAGCTAGGATTGCTTGGGAGCAGTTTTGATCCATTTGCCCTCCCTTCTCTGAGCTCCCCTTCTCCCTCATTTGTGTGTGTGTGTGTAATTAGGCCGCTGGCCTGCTTACAAGGGGAGGAACTTCCTCCTCCTCCTGCCTTTGTGGTAGTGTTAAGTGGACACTCTATTCTTCTGTGCTTCCTGCCTTGAAAGTACTGACTAGGGTCACTTGCAGGGCTGTTAAACAGCTGCTGCCCCTCACCCTGGTGGCAAACAAGGCCATCCCAGGCCCATCAATCAGCTTGGCTCGACAAGTGTTTTGGGACCTGCCTGGGTGAAAGACGGGAAGTGAGCGTAGGCGTGGCCCTTACTCACCCAACCTCCAGACCTAATTTGTCCAGAGGCCCTGTGTCCCCAGAAGCACAACCTACGCAAAGAAGCTCAGACATCCCCATGTTGTGTCTGCGTGGTGGCCATGGTTACTCTCTGCTTTCTCATTCATTCATCAAATATTAATTGATTGCCAGCTTAAGACTGGATAAAAAGCTGCATTATCAACCTATTTATTTCAATAGCTAACATTTGGTGTTGGCAGATGTCAAAAATATTGCTTGAATCTGGAGAAAAGAAGGGATTTTAAAAAAATTTTTATGGTCTTACTTCACCTTTTGGGGGTGACTAAAATCCAACTCAAGGCTTTGGTTTTTTCAATAGAGGATGCGGACTATTGTACCAGGCCATCACAGAAAAATCACACATCATTTCTATTTTTATAAAGGGAGAATCTCAGATTTTAGTTGGTCACTCTGTTCTTGAGAAACCAACATTGAAAACCCAAATCTTTTATCTTCTTGGCCTTTCAGCCATTACTTCCTTAGAGGACACTAGGAAACCATGCACATTTGGGACCGACACCCCCAGCCCTGGCACTGCTGGTGTCTGCTATACTTCCGGTCTCTGCTGTTAAGGAGAGAAGAGGAGGTGATGGGTGGAGATGAGTTATGGGTGGAATAATAACTAGTTCTGGGATTTGTGAGCTCTGGCCCTGGGACAACCTGTGAGGTTCATCCTCAAACAGGAGACAGGAAAGAGAGGGGAGGCCTTGGTGAGGTGGGGATTAGGAGTTGGTGAATGAATAATGTCTTCTATGTAAGTTTTTCAGAAGTCTGTAGAAGCTGTTGTATTATACATATTTATCATAAAAGAGTTACGTAATTTATATTAGCCTTTTGTCATTGTGTGTTTTCTCTATCAAAGGAAATTAAGATACAATTACTATCATGTGCTAGTCAAGGACATTATTTGACTTTAAAGAGATCCTCATGGTTGAAAAGTTCACTCATCGTTAGGAAATAAAATAAGAACGTGCATTCTGTTTTTGTTTTTGTTTTTTAATCCTGGGAGATAAAATAGAAACCATGGAAGCTGGCTGTGCTGTAAAAACTGCCTTAATCTGCCTTTCACATGCAGACCATTTGCCTTTCAACAGTGTGCACAAGCTCTGAGCTTTGTCCTAACTCAAGATTATCAGTACAACGCTTTCAGAAGATCTCTCTGAGCCAGTGAGTGAGGCAGGACTTGGAGGAGGAAAGACAGAGAAGAAAAGTTAATCTTCCAACAGCTACTGGAGTGTAGAAAGGCCCCCTCAGATCCCTCAGCACACCTCAACTATTTGCCTTCTGGCCCAGTTGCCCTGGTTTGGCTGTTGGTTAAATATTTTCTTTGCTTTTCCTTTGGCATGATGGATTGTGGGTGTCTAAATGTGGGCCCTTTCCCACCTGGGCCTTCCCTGCTTTTTTCCTGGGGATATAAGGGGTTTGTTTGAAGGGCCTGACCTGGCATGGATGCCGGGCAAACAGAAGCAGGGGCAAAAGCATCTCTATGTGCATAGTGCTTGGGTTAAGTAGGCCTTTCATTGCAGCAGTCAACACCTTTTGTTGGTGCCAGACCCTTCAGGATTGATCCAGTATTAGCTGTACTTTGAGGTGGGCTGGAGAGGGGTAAATGTGCCCAGAGCAGCTTCCACAAGGGACATGCTGAACACTGCTTCCTTTTGGTTTCTTCGTCCAGGAGATCAGCTAAGGAAAACAAGCTTGTTAGTCTCAATGTTGGCGATAAGTAGAATATATAACCAGAGATAGTAAAAAACCTTAAGGGAAGTCCCCACTTAACACATTTCTATGATTCTTCACATTTTTATATCCTGCCCTTGATTTTCTATTTCCTTTTTATGAAATTTTCATGTTCTTTTTGAAAAATGAAAACTTAAATCACGCATAATTATATTTACTCAGAATCCACTTAATGTATGAACTCCAGGGAACTGAGAGGGGACTGCTCTACTTGGAAATCCTAAATTCAATCCAATGTTCCTAGTGGGATATATCAGAAGCAGAAGCCCATTGGGGCTAGGGTGTGGTTTTCCAGTTGTGAAAATGTGCTTGTGAGCTGATTAGTGGTTGGTTGATTAAAAACACCTTTAGCCTGGCCAGTGTCACTCAGTGGTTGAGCATTGACCTATGAACCAGGATGTCGCTGTTCGACTACTGGTCAGGGCACATGACCGGGTTGCAGGCTTACTTCCCAGTATGGGGAGTGCAGGAGGCAGATGATTGATGATTCTCTCTCATCATTGATGTTTCTAGCTCTCCCTCTCTGAAATCAATAAAATTATATACATAATGTTATATATACTAATATATAT
>NW_005370080.1:224631-236796 GCF_000412655.1 Myotis brandtii
CCCCCCAAAACAAAACAACAACAAACAAACCCAGAACATCTAGTTACTGTTACAAGAGATAAAGCTGAAATATGGTGATGGAAACTATAAGAAAGAATTCTTAGGCCATTTATTCTATCCTTAAACTCTTTTCCTTTGCTAAAATTGTCAACATTCTGCCTCCACACTAAATTAAAACAAAACATGGCAAACCCCCAAGCAATTTTTCCTACAAAACACCTATCCTGAATCCATGACTCCCTCCTGTATTATCTACTTTAAGGCGTTTTTGGTATTGTACCAGGAGAAATTTTATATAAATAAATGCTTATGGTCAAACTCTCAAACTCCTTTTTTTAAAATTGAGACATAATTGACATATAACATTATATTAATTTGATGAAATGATCACAGCAATAAGTCTAATTAATATCTGACAAATTCTCAAACTCTTGAACTGCTGCTCAAACTCTAAGACTTTAAAGTCCTTTCATTATTATATTCACTTTGTTATTAAATTTGCAATGAAAACCAGTGAATCCCTTATAATGGACTTGGCCCTATCTCATAAGCAGAGGCATGGAAAGATAGTCATGGTCTCATCCTTAAGAAACTTACCATCTAGTAGTCCAGGAAAGACTTATGAATGAGTCGGTTGGAAAGTGATACTTGATGGACCCTAGTCTAGTCTCTAATTTAGCGCTCTGCACATAAAAGGGCTCAGTTGCTGTTGATCAGACAAAAAAAGTGCTAAATTGTGGTGTTCAGACAATACTGCAATTGGACCTCAAGGAACGAGAAGACAATGTGGGTTGCCAGTAGTTGTAGTTTGTGTGTAGGAGGTGGGGGGCAGGAGCCAGGTAGGGAAGGGCAGTGGAAAGAGGTTGAATGGATTAGAATGAGGGTATTTTAGGTAGTTGGCACAAGTGGAGAAAAGACCCAGGGAACAATGCCTTGGTTGGATCAAAGGATATGCACTGAATGAGTCAAACCAGTAATAGAGTAGAAGAGATTATAGTTGATTCTTGAATAGCTCAGGAGTTAGGGGTGCCAACCCCCAATGCAGTAAAAAATAATAATTTTTTTTATTGATTTCAGAGAGGAAGGGGGAGGGAGAGAGAGAAATAATATCAATGATGAGAGAGAATCATTGATTGGCTGTCTCCTGCATGCCCCACACTGGGGATTGAGCCCGAATTTGGGGCATGTGCCCTGACCAGGAATCGAACCATGACCTCCTGGTTCATGGGTGGACGCTCAAACACTGAGCTATATCTGCCGGGCTCCACGTGTAACTTTTGACTCTCCCAAACTTAACTACTAGTAGCCTATTGTTGAGCGGAAGCCTTACCAATAACATAAATTGTCAATTAACAAATGTTTGGTATGCTATATGTATTATATACTGTATTCTTAACAATAAAGTAAGCCAGAGAAAATCATAACTAAGAGAAAATGCATTTACAGTATTGTACGTATTTATTGAAAAAATCTTCATATAAGTGGACCATGCAGTTCAAACTGTGTTTTTCAAGGGTCAACTGTAATTGTAAAAAAGGTTGAACATCAGCTAGAATTGAGACTCGGATTAAGCCAAATTAATAAAGCTATGAGGGAGCTATTGTGGATTTGGAAGGAGTGACATCCTATATAATAAAAAGATAATATGCAAATAGACCGAAAGTGGAACAACCGGAACATCCGAACAACCGAACAACCAGTCACTATGACGTGTGCTGACCACCAGGTGGTGTGTGCGGAACATGGCGGGCTTGGGCTGTGGCGGGATGGTGGAGCAGGTGAGTAGGGGCACCAGACCAAGGCGGGGTGCCAGTCACTGTCATTGGGGCAAACCTCTGGTGGTTACTGAAAGTTCTTTGCTCCTGCACACTGTGGTCCTGCCCACCGCAGCCTCACAGCTCACAGTTCCTTTCAAGCTGCACAAATTCGTGCACTGGGCCCCTAGTGCTTATAATAAGTTTCTTAGGATGAAGCAAAACTCATTGCCTTGAATCAAATGGAGCAAGGTGAATAGTTAACAATTTTTTAAAATAAAAAACCTTTTAAAATTAAAAATATTTTAATCTTGGTAAAGTATGCATAATAAAATTTATCATTCTAATGATTTTTAAGTTATTAATTTAGTAATGTTAACTATATTCATGCTATGCAACTATCATCAATCACCATCTATCTCCAGAACTATTTCCATCTTCCCAAACTGAAACTCTGTAATCATTAAACAACTCCACATTGTCTCCCCTCCCCACCCTAGATATTGGCAACTGCCATTCTACCTTCTGTTTCTATAAATTTTACTACTCTAGGCACCTCATATAAGTGGAATGGTACAGTATTTGCCTTTTTGTGACTGGCTTTTTCACTTAGCATAATGACCTCAGGTTCTTTCACATTATAGCATGTGTCAAAATTTTCTCCCCTTTTAAGGCTGATTAAAGTGTTCCATTGTTATTTATATACCATATTTTGTTTATCCATTCATCTATAAATGGACATTTTGTTGCTTCCCACTTCTTAATTGTGAATAATGCTGCTATAAACATGGGTGTACAGGTATTTTTTTAGACTCTGCCTTCAATTCTTTTGGTTATATACCCCAAAATTAAATTGCTGAATTATGTGGTAATTCTTGTTTTGAGGAACCACCAACTATTTTTATGGTGGCTACATTTTACTTTCTCACCAATAGTATACAAGGGTTTCAATTTCTCCAGTCTTGCCAACACTTAATATTTTCTGTTTTTGATTTTTTTAAAAAAATTCCATTTTACAGTAACTGAATCAATGTATATGAGGTCATATGTCATTGTGGTTTTGATTTGCATTTCTCTGGAAACTGGTGATATTGAGCATCTTTGTATATAACTGTTGACCATTTGTATATCTTCTGTGGAGAAATGTTTATTCAAGTCTTTTGCCCATTTTTAAATTGTTGTTTTTTGTTGTTGTTGTTATTGTTGAGTTTTAGGAATTAAAAAAATATATATATTGGATATTAGTCCATTATCAAACAATGTGATTTGCAAATATTTAAGTCTTTGTTGTTGTTAAGTTCTAAGAGTTCTTTGCATATTCTGGAAACTAGACCCTTATCAGATATATGATTTTCAAGTATTTTTTCCCATTCTGGGGGTTGCTATTTTGCTCTGCTGACAGTGTCCTTTGATGCAAAAATATGTCCAATTTGTCTGTTTTTTTTTTCTTTTGTTGCCTGTATGTGTGATGCACTACTCAAGAAATTATTGCCAAATCCAATGTCATAAAAATTTTCTCCGATATTTATTCCTTAGAGTTTTATAGCTTTAGGCTTTACATTTAGGTATTTGATCCATTTTGGGTTAATATTTGTATAGGGTATATATATAAGGAAAAGGTACAACTTTATTCTTTTGCATCCTAATATCCAGTTTTCCCAATACCAATTGTTGTCTTGGCACCCTTGCTGAAAATCATCTAAATATATATATATTTTCTGGATTCTCTATTTTATTCTACTGGTTTATATGTCTGTCTTTATGCCAGTACCTCACTGTTTTGATTTTGTAGCTTTGTAATAAGTTTCGAAATCAGGAATTGTGAGACCTTCAGCTTTGTTCTTTTTTTCAAGATTGTTTTGACTATTTGGGGTCCCTTGAGATTCTGGGAAGAAGTTTTCTATTTTAGGAAGAAGTTTTCTATTTCTGCAAAAAAGCATCATTAGGATTTGATGGGAATTACATTGTATCTATAGATTTCTTCGGGCAGTATTGATATCTTAACAATATTAGGTCTTACAATTCATGAACACAGGATATTTTTCCATTTATTTGTGTCTTATTTAATTTTGTTTAGAAACATTTTATAATTTCCAAGTATGTAAGTCTTTCACTTTGTGGGCTAAAATGTTTTAAAGTATTTTATTCTTTTTGGTGCTATTATAAATAGAATTGTTTTCTTAATAAAAGCAGACAGTTTTGCCTTTCATGATGGTTCGTCTGCCTCCGTTCCACTCTCCCTTTCCGAAGACCGGCTGATACTAATTAGGATGAGAGTGTAGGCCACCCAGAGGGTCACCTTTGCCCTAAGAAGTGGCTACAATTCTGAATCTTCAGAAGGAGAGAGTCGGGCTGATTTAGTGTGGACCTGAGGTTGTTCAAGGTCTGAGCTTTACAGACATATTATCTAACGTGCTTTATTCAGAGCACAAGTACACATAACTTTCTTCCAAATGCTCATGCAAGCCAGGGGAAGAGAAATGTAGCAGCTGTTGGGAGGCTATTCAGTTTTTAAAGTTGACTCTAGTAAAATTCGGAAGAGGTAAACAGTATGTCCTTAGCTGTACCATCTCCTTACATTCATTCTGCTTTGATCTTTCTCTTCTTTTATCTTGTTTCTCTATTTCCAGTTATCTCCCTGCCTCGCTCTTTTTTTTTCCAAGTTCCCTTTCCTCAGCCTCCTTAACAAAATGTACCTATCCCACTTATTTCCTTGGGTCTTTGCTGGGCAAAAGCAAGCTCTTCCTGAAAAATTAACTCTTGCAATGCAAGAATAGGTGAAGTCTTTGCATTTTACAAGGTGACAACATCTTAATCTAAGCAAGGTAACATGAATCAGTCTAAGTTGGTGACTTCAGGAGCCCACAGACTGGGAAGGGAAGTGATGTTTGGGTTTTGCCTAGACCTAGTCCTGATCTGACAGTGGACAGAGAAGCCAGGGTCAGACCACTTGGAGGCAAGATGACATGCTGGCCTTTGAGGCAAAGCAGCTGCACCACTGAAGGGCCCAGGGGTTGACCTCAGCCCTGCCTTTGAGTGGATTGTCACAAGGTCTCAGCCAGTCCAGAGCTGTAATTGATACTGGTCTCTTAATGACCCGTTTCTAACCTTTGAGTTTCCTACAGGCTTGATGTTGGGAGGGGTTTACCCTTGAACTATGTGGTTGCAAGAACTTCAGTGTGCTCCAGCAGGAGTCTGTTAACTAAACTTCAGAAATGAGGAAGATTTTTTTACAAGTCACTGCCTGCTGAAAACTCAGAGGGCCCCAAACTGCTTGGACTGGACAATTATCACAGCCTGGAGGTGGGAGGCCTGCAGGCAACAGTCTCAGGTGACACCTATGGACCTCTGTCAGATGTCACCTATGTGACCACTGCGGGTGGGTAACAGGCCCCCATCTCCAGACCTCCTGGCAACTCTCTCCGCTGGAGACCACCCGAGACCAAGGCTGCACAATTCCTGGCTCCACAGCGGGAGGCAGGGCTTGGCAGCGAGCGGGATTTGGGATTCTGCTTTGTGTCCGGCTGCTTCACAGAGCTATTTGCAACGTGAATTTGATACAAAGTCCGCAAACATTTCACTGCATAAGGCACATTTTATCTCCCTTTCCAGAACCTCCAAGAGAGCCAAGCTTGGTGGCTTGCCAAACAGGCTCTACTCCTTATGTCTGCTCCAGTGTAAGTGTTGTTGGTTGCCATTCACCTATTGAACCTCACGTCCAGAGCTCTGGATGCGAAACGAACGAGATTGTAGTGGGGGGAAGCTGGAGTAGAAAGACGGTGCCAACAATTCCTCAGGCAATGGGTGATGGGCTAAGTACACAAACAGATTAAGGTAGACCAGAAGAAAAAAAAACACACAAAATCCCCAAACAAAGACAAATACTCCTTTCCTACTTCCTTCCTCCCAGGCACCTAATTTGGGTTGCTGGAGGCTGAAGATTGATTACTGTTTTAGGGCTCTGATTATAAACCCATATGTGTAGGATTCAGCTGTAAGATTAGGACCTTTCTTGTTGAACCAACAGAATCTCATGTTATTAAACCTTCCCTCTCAGCTTGCCACCTGTTCCTCTGTTTCCCTGGCCCTAAGACCTGAGCCCATTTCTCCTTTTATCTTTGTTGCCTGTTAATTCCTGTTCCATCAGGTGGAGGGCTTGTTCTGGAAATTCAGGTTTTGGGGGTGAGGTTACTCAGCTTCCTCTTTTCGGGGAGTCTTGAAGCTCTCAGTAATCACACCTTTCCCTGTGCCTTCTGAACTTACTCTCTTGCATGCGTCTGACGCCTTTAATTTATAGTCTTGAACCACAGGGATCTTGCCAGAGTATCTCCTTTGTCTCCAACCAGATTGTTGGACTGGGTGAAATGAGCCCAAGGCTACTTCCAAGCAGGTCTAGAATTTCCGATTCTAAGTATTTCCAGTGCTCTGATGGAATCTTGGTGACTTACTTTATGTGCACCCAGGCCCGTAATGGCGCCTGGCATTAAATACAATTACCACCCACTTGGGGCATTCAGAGTGATTGTCTTAGAAGTTTTCCGGTCAAGCATTGGGTGGGCAGTGACACTCTCTCCAGATTAAAGTCCAGAGGCAGATGCCACAGTGACCAGCGCCTCCTCCACGCTCCTTCGTAATAGGAGAGCCCAACTGCCACTTCTTAACAACTGTGAAGCCATGATAATAGGCCTAATAAATTTTCTCTGCAGTTTCAGGAGGGTGTGGTATCTTTCACTTGCTGTCCCAAACTGCTCTGCATTGTTGCACGATGGAACAGCTGCTTCATATCAAGGCATGGCCAATTCCAGCTGCGCAGGAGGAGTGCCATTTGGTGTGCCACAGTGATGCAGGGACAACTTTCAGAGTTGGTAGAGACTCTTCAGTCTCCACTCACAAGCTGTCTGGACACAAAGTCCAAAGCAGAACATTAAAATCAGACTGGGAGGAGACCAGACCCGCCATTCCAATATTGCAGATGAAACATGGGCTGCTATGGGGCGATGAGACCTGCTGGATGCATGCTAACCCACTGTTATAGGTCACGAATGCTTTCTTCTCATTTTGTTTTTTTCATAAAGAGAGGGCAGGAATGACGAGGTAAAGGGTATGTGAAGGGGCAGGGGAGAAAAAGGTCAGAGATCTCTACGGTGCTCCCATGGAACTCAGTTTATACTTATTTTATTACACTTTGCTTGCACTGTGGAAAAACTTAAACGTGAACAAGTTGTCATTGAATTCATGTATAATAATAAAAGTATAATATGCTAATCAGACCGGACAGCTGAATGACCTTCCAGACGACCTTCTGGATGAAGCTGGGGCTGCGAGGGCCAAGCCCCTTGCACGAATTTCGTGCATCGGGCCTCTAGTTGTAAAATAACAGGCCATTAATGAAATGGGAGGGACTCAGGTGGTCCCTGCAATGTCAGTGCTCGCTTTTCCCCAAAGGCATTTTTTCCCCTTCAATTCTTTGGCAGTGCTATAATGATGGACTAATTTGTTTCATGTCTACACAGGAAGAGAGCAAAATTACATGAATCAGGGTTTAGTTGATCTGTTTTAAACTTTGAAATTTTGAAATAATTTTGGATTTACAGAAAAGTTATAGAAACAATAGAATTCTTATATATCCTCTATCCACATTCTTTGACTATTGAAGTGTTACCATATTTGCTCCATCATTCTCTCTCCGAGTGGTGTACTGGAGTTTGTTCTGGCTTAGGAGAGCTGATTGTTAACCTTTTTGGGAATTTGTGAGCTAGCTGTTTGATTTGGCCATTGCTAAACATGAAATTATTTTAGCTTACAATTAAGTTATAAAGTAAAGAGGCAGGTGCCAGTGACTAATGCCTCCTCCAAACTCAAATCAATACTCAATAGTTAAGATTCATGTCTTCCTAATTATCTTACTAATACTACGCTCTCTGGAGGTGATTTCCTTCTATTCTCTCTCTGACAAAAATGCTGTATCATAGAGTGCTACTCGGTGTTCGGTGCGCTCCCAGGGAGACAGATCAGGGCTTGATTTATTGCTTTATTGTTGGTCTAGACTTAAGAAAGTGATGAGACTGTGCTAATAATGCAGATTATAGTGCATTTTGTCTGCAGCTGCTACACTGTGAATAGCAACCTCAGGTTGGCTACAGATATAAGAGTTTGGCAAAAATCATTCTGGGAGAATCAATTGGTTATATGGAATTTATAATAAAGTGTACTGCACATTTAAGTATTTTTAAAATTGTGTACTGCCCATTCTTTATATCAGTAAAATTTATACTAAACTTATATGTGTACATATATGTGCACAAGTCTTTAGAGAACTGGTTATTAAACATTTACCAACACACTACTATATACACACTTTATTTTTTCTAAGAGTAAGTTGCAAAAATATTGCTCCATTACTTCTAAATACTGCAGAATGTATTTCCTAAAAAGAAAAAGAAAAACAGACATTCTTATAAACAACTGGAGAAAGCATCAAACCCAGGAAGTAAACATTAATGCAAAACTATTATGTAATTACTGATCTTATTTGAAATTTGCCAATTGTCCTAATAATTTCCTTTCTTGTCCAGGATGTGATCCAGAATCACTCATTGCATTAAGTTCTCATGTCTCCATATATCCTTTAATCTGGAATAATTTCTCATTAAAAACATCTTTCATAACTCTAACATTTTTTAATTGTACAGGCCAGTTGCTGTGTAGAATGTTCTTTAATTTTCATTTGATGTTTTCTCATGTTTCTATTTGGATTTTGCATACTTGGTAGGAAAACCACAGACATGAAATATCCTCTTAGTGTTTTACATCAGAGGTTGATAATGCCTTTGTGTCTCATTATAGGTGATAAATTTTAATCACTTAGTTAAAGTACTTGTCTACCAGGCTTCTCTACTGTAAAGTTATTATTTTTCCTTTGTAATTAATAAGTATCTTATTGGGAGAGAATTTGAAACTATACAGGTATTCAGTTTCTCAACAAACTTATCCATTGATGATTTTTGAGTGTGTTAATTATTATAGAGGTAATTAAGTGCTCATTTTCTAATGTTATTATTCACATTTATGAATTACCTTTTTCTATACGCATGGATTTCCCCCATGCTTCTATCTCTTTATTTATGTGTCTCAGTATGAACTAGAGATACCTTTCTTTTTTCAATAGGTTGTTATCCTTTATTATGATTATTTACTTTGATGTTCAACTTATTTCAGATTTGGCTGATGGGAGTCCCTTCTGACTGGCTCCTGTGTCCTTCTACAAGTCTGGCTTCTCCTCCTATATAATAAAAGGGTAATATGCAAATAAACCGAATGGCAGAACAACTGGTCCCTATGACACGCACTGACCACCAGGGGGAAGATGCTCAACGCAGGAGCTGCCCCTGGTGGTCAGTGTGCTCCTACAGGGGGAGCGCCGCTCAGCCAGAAGCGGGCGCATGGGTGGCGAGCACAGCGGTGGTGGCGGGAGCCTCTCCTGCTTCCTTGGCAGTGCTAAGGCTATACGACTGCTGACTAAAGGCTCCTGGACTGCTAGAGGGTGCAGGCCAGGCTGAGGGAACCCCTGAGTGCATGAATTTCATGCACCGGGCCTCTAGTTGTGGTATAATTTACATACAGAAAAATTCAGCTCTTTAAAGAGAATAATTGGGTAAGTTTAGAGAAATGTATATGGTTGTGTAACCACCACCGCAATCAAGGTATAGAACATTTCTATCACCCAAGGAAATTCTCTCTTGCCTTTGGTATCAATCCTCTTTCTCCACTATCAGTTCCTGGGTATCACTGCTCTGATTTTGTCTCTATAGTTTGCCTTTTCAGATGTATTTTTGTTTGTCTTCTTTCACTTAGCATAACTATTTTGAGATTCAACTATCTATATTGTTGCATGTATCAATAGTTCACTCATGTTTATTGCTGAGTAATATTACATGGCATGGCTATATCACATTTTTTTGTTTTTATTTTAATCCATTCACCTGATGATAAACATTTGGCTTGTTTCCAGTTTTTGGCTATCTATATATATAAAAGCCTAAGTGACCGAATGGCCAAATGACCGGTAGACTGGTCACTATGATGTGCACTGACCACTAGGGGGCAGATGCTCAATGCAGGAGCTGCCCCCTGGTGGTCAGTGTGCCCCCACAGTGGGAGTGCCATTTAGCTGACTGACCCGTCCTGGCGGCCCACCAGCCCGGCAGCAGCCACTCCCTCCCTCAGTAGTCCTGCAGCTCCACTCCAGAGAATAGGCCAGGCACCAACAGACCAGCACCACTGGCATGATCCTGACAGTGCCACTGGCCTCCTAGAAGTTGGCCTCGGGCACTGCAGCCGCTTCCCCTCCCTAGATGCTCCACAAGGAAGAAACAATATAAAAGTGGTTGCCAGGTGGCTCCTGACAACCGGCATGGTCAGTGGGACGAATTCGGATCTTGGGCCAGCAAGGGCATCCCACCACCAGCCTGGAGGGCTGATTGCATCCTGGCCCCCTCCTCACCCACCTTGGGGTGGGCGGCAGATGCAGGGCTCATAGCTGGTGAGTGCTGCAACAGTGGCGTAAGCCTCTCTCCATCAGGACTGACTGGGCACGAGCCTGAAGCAGCAGGTG
The DNA here is from genome assembly GCF_000412655.1 of Myotis brandtii. Classification (NCBI taxonomy): domain Eukaryota; kingdom Metazoa; phylum Chordata; class Mammalia; order Chiroptera; family Vespertilionidae; genus Myotis; species Myotis brandtii. Next base: position 235,000 of record NW_005370080.1, read on the forward strand.
CAGTGGGGCTGGGATGAGCGGGAGCCACAGGCAGCATTGGATTGCTGGTTTTGGCCCAATCCCCACAGGCCACGCCGAGGGACCCCACCCATGTACAAATTTGTGCACCGGGCCTCCAGTTAAAAATAAAGCTGCTACTATAATATTTGTGTACAAGTTTTTGTATGGACATATGATTTCATTTCTTATGAGTAAATGTTTCAGGGAATAATGGCTAGGTCATATGATAGATACATGTTTAACTTAAAAACAACAACAAAACATTGAAACTGTTTTCCAAAGGCTTGTATACCCACATCAATGTATGGGAATTCTAGTTACTCTGCATCCTTGCCAACACTTTGTATGGTCAGTCTTTTTTACTTTTAGTGATTTTAATAACTGTGCAGTGGCATCTCATTGTAGTTTTAATTTGCATTTTTCTGATGACTCATGATGTTGAATGTGTTTTCATGTCCTCATTTGCCATGCATATATCTTCTCTGATGAAGTGTGAGTTTGTTCTCCACCCATTAAAAAAATTGGGCTCTCTTCTTATAATTGAATTGTAAGAATTGCATTTTTTATTTAACTTCTTTATTTTTTATTGTGGAGAAAAATAACATACTTGTCAATTTAAATAAGATTTAAGCCAAGGGTCAGCAAACATTTTCTGTAAAGGGCCAAGTAGTAGATATTTTAGGCCCTGCAGGCTACATGATGTCTGTTTCAACTACTCAAGGTTGCCCTGGCAGTGTGAAAGCTGCCATAGACAATATGCAAATGAATGAGCATGGCTGTGTACCAATAAGACTTTATTTATAAAACAGGCAGAAGAATGGGTTTGCCCATAGACTATCATTTGCCAACCCTTGGTTTAGGCTTCAGTTTCTAGCACTAGACAAGGTTGACTGAACCTGGGCTTCTGCTGTGAAATGCAATATTAAAATACATAGTAATTGTTCACTAATGAGAACTATCTGGGGCCTAAGTCCAGTCCACTTCACTTAAAAGTCAGAACTGTAGGATATAGACAGAATTTCTATATCAGGCTACATGTTTCCTAAGTTATTTTCGGGCTCCAAAAGCCAAATAATTCTAAGGCTGCACTTTCAGCCTTAGAAGAAAGTATCCCAAGCACCCCTGCTGGTTTATGGTCCCCATACTTGGGTGTGCATCAGAATTACTGGGGAGGCTTCCCCCTACCCCCGTGTGATCCTGGACTCTATTCCCTGCACCAGAATCTCTGGGGTGGACTGAGTTATATGTTTCTATTTTAAAGCAGGTTTTTTAGATGAAGCCAGATGAGGGACTATCACTAAGCGCTGAATAGAGATTCTCAGGGAGTTATCTTAATGAAGAGAGAAGAATAATCTCTAATTACTGCATTGAATTTATGTAAATAGATGCTTCTAAAGGGTTTGAAATATTTTAAAAGTTAATAAGTAGTTAAAATACTCTTTCTAAGCCCTCTCTCTAAACTTGATTGCTACTACTGAGCTTCATATCAAACTATTTTTTTTATGTATAGATAACGTCAGAACAGCCTCTGCTGAATTTTTAAAAATACCAATTATTGGACTTTAAAGAGTCTAAAATGTGTTGTGGAAATTCAAGCCCATTACCATTTATTCATAAGGAAAAGTGGCTCAATTAAAACAGTATCTTTAATGGATTAAATGTGTTTAAACAAATAGTTAACTATAATACTAGGGGATTAGTATTTTTGGAGGGCTCTATTTTTGATAGAGCTTTAGCTAATATTCTTTTGATAATTTCTGTTTTTCCCTGTTTTTCTACTTGCTTTGGAAATATTCC
>NW_005370080.1:236866-282525 GCF_000412655.1 Myotis brandtii
ACCCCCCCGCCACCACCCACCTCTGGTTTCCTGTTCGCCATTGGGGGATTGGAGCCTGCTGGCTGGGGGGAGGGACCAAGAGGTTGGCTGTTCCCGCCTGCTCGCTGGCCCCACCACCTGCCACCGGTCACCCTCTGTGTGTGGGGTGACTGGCAGGGTGGGGGCCTTGGCCTGGTGCCTCCCACATCTGCCACCACCCATCCCTGGTTCCCCATTTGCAATCAGGCAATTGGAGCCTGCCTGCCAGAGGAAGGGACCAAGAGGTTGGCCAGCAAGCCCCGATCCTGCGTTGAGCTTCTGCCACTGGTGGTTCCACTGTTCCGTCAATTTGCATATTACCCTTTTATTACATAGCAGCGGTTCTCAACCTGTGGGTCGCGACCCCTTTGACGGTCAAACGACCCTTTCACAGGGGTCGCCTAAGGCCATCCTGCATATCAGATATTTACATTACAATTCATAACAGTAGCAACATTACAGTTATGAAGTAGCAACGAAAATAATTTTAGGGTTGGGTCACAACATGAGGAACTGTATTTAAAGGGCCAGAAGGTTGAGAACCACTGTTATATAGGATCAGCAGTTAGTTCTCATCCATGTTAACTGTTAGTAGAGTATTAAAGTGGTGACAGATATGTAGGTGACCAACATATAGAGCTTGTTTGGTGAATCTTTATCCCCATTACGTTTTCTGGACAACTGCACCTGGATACAGTATGTGACATTCCTTATTCCTTTGGCCCAGCCAGCTTTGTTGAGCCTGGTGTCAATGTTCACATCTGGAGTTCCCCTCTCCTTCATGGCATGCTTTTTGAAACCTACTTCATGGATGTGCTTGTGAATGTTGATGGTGTACTCTCAGGTCACTACCTGGTTGATGGCAGAACAGCCTTTCTTCTTTTCAACACCATTCTTTGATGGAGCCATTCTGCTGGGCCCAAGTTGGAAAGTGGAAACAGTCTTTTAATATGTTGCATTTTAACATTACAATTGCAATATAGAAAATAAAATTCTGTTTGTAATATAAGTCTATCAGGTAAGCTTGGGAAATGACAAAATAATTGCTTGTCAATTGCTTTAGTCCTCAGATATAGTCTAAAGATATTAATTTAATTGTGATTTTTTGATATAAGACTCTAAGCAAGTTTTGCATAAAAATATTACCTATTTGAAAAAAACTCTCTAAGACTTAAGATGTCATCCTGGAACATTGTTTAACAAGCTCGCCCAAGGGTTATTTAATTCTCTAGAGAATGAACTTTGGCTTGAATTACTATTTACTCTTTTTTTAAAAAAATATATTTTATTGATTTTTTACAGAGAGGAAGGGAGAGAGATAGAGAGTTAGAAACATCGATGAGAGAGAAACATCGATCAGCCGCCTCCTGCACATCTCCTACTGGGGATGTGCCTGCACCCAGGTATATGCCCTTGACCGGAATCGAACCTGGGACCCTTCAGTCTGCAGGCCGACGCTCTATCCACTGAGCCAAACCGGTTTCGGCTACTATTTACTCTTGATTAGGGCTCAGATGTGGTCATGGTACATGGTAATGTAGAGACTTTTGTTCATTAGAGGTACAGTGGTCTCTGATTAATAGAGAACATAAACCCAGTGCTTATAGTTTTATTATCCTGTAGCTCATTATCATTTTTGTCTCAAACTCAGAAAACTTATTTTGGCACACCTTTCTTGATGGACCATATTAACCTCTGTTCCTTAAATTCTCCTTGGAACGAGCTTGATCATCCTGCTGAATTGGATTCATATTAATGGATTACACAAATTTTTGAAACATGCTTTACATGTGTAGAAGTTTCATGCTTTTAATTTTTAAAAAATTGTCTTTTTTCTTCAGTGATCCAAAATTAACCATGTTGTTTTTGTATATAAATGAATTTTGGTCCTAAATTTTGCAATTTTCTAATTGCAATGGTCTATTATATAAATTAAATATTGTCTTTCACCTGTGAAGGTGGTTTTTCAAACTGATCAGCAGCAAGACATTCAATGTAATTAGAACAATAACTGTTATGTTGATACTACATGTGCCAGGTATAAGAGATACTGAGGTAAGTGAGGCATGCCACACCTTCCTGGTGGGAGAGACAGATAAGCAACGCCATGTGCTGAGTACAGAATCAGAGCTTTATACCAGGTATACAGTCCAGGTCCATCCAACTCAGTCTGGCTTTAAGTTCTCTCTTCTCTGGAGGAAGGAGCATAGAACCATTCACAAGCTTTATCACATCTTTCTAGAGACCAGTGGCCCACGAACAGGGCAGTAGCAGAGCAAAGTGCATGAATAAGGGCTCTGAAGCAGATGGACTTGGAATGGAATTCTGGCTACTCTGTTTACCAGTGTGTAACCTTGCCATTTGGTTCAACTGTCTCAGCCTCAGTTTTCTCATCTGTCACTTGGGGATAATAGTATCTACAGTATCTGTGAAGATTAAATGGGACTTGCATTAAAGGGTGGCGTCAGCAGGTTTGGAGTGTTCAAACCCTGCCCATTCCAATGAAACTGGCCCTTTATCAACTCTTGGGAGATGGCCTCTAAGCCCTTGGAATATTATACCTGTTAAAAGTATTGTTTGTTTGGGGCCTTAGGCCATTTCAGATAGTCTATGCTCATAATGTGATTGGTGATGGAGGCACTGGGTCACACCATATCAGTTTGAATTCTGGAGAGGATGAATACTGAGTAATTAAGGCCAGTCATGCAGGCACTTCGTGCCTACATTATTGACTACCAACGAAAACTCTGGACACGCAGGCTCGGGTGCTTCCCTAGTTGATAATACTCTACATGTGTCATACATTGTTGCTGAGATAATTAAGCATGGGCTGTACAATTTCAATGGGAAAGGGCAATTGGAGGGTCATGTCTGGTCTCTCCTGGACTCTGCCTTTTATCTTTGCTGTTTTTAATCTGTATCCTTTTGCTAGAATGAATGGTGACTGAGCAAAACAGCTTTTCTGATTTCTGTGAGTCTGTCTAGAGCAGTGATGGCGAACCTATGACACACGTGTCAGAGGTGACATGCGAACTCATTTTTTTGGTTGATTTTTCTTTGTTAAATGGCATTTAAATATATAAAATAAATATCAAAAATATGTCTTTGTTTTACTATGGTTGCAAATATCAAACAATTTCTATATGTGACACGGCACCAGAGTTAAGTTAGGGTTTTTCAAAATGCTGACACGCCGAGCTCAAAAGGTTCGCCATCACTGGTCTAGAGAATCACTGAACTAGAGGGTGGTTGTGGGGACCCCAATACAGGGATAGAGTCTGCAATGTCAATACCTTGCAAAGAGTAAATTTGGTTTCATCTTTGCCTGACTTTTGCTCCTTGGCCTGTCCATCCTTCACAATCCTGCTATGATCATTTGGGTCCACTGACTGTTGCTTTCTCTGCTTGACCTCAGGACTGCTTGCAGGAGACTTTGTTCTGGAGAACAAAATATCTAACCTCAGATGGTTAGCTGAAAACAGCTCTCCTGAATGTCTGCTTTTTTAGGCCTAATAATCTGTGATCTATGCTGCTGTTAACTTCTTATGCACGTCTAGACGTGTCGTACCTCTCCCACTAGATTATAATTCATCTGAAGTAAATAGTGCCTCTTATTGCCTTGCCACCCACAGTGCCTGAGATGACAGCATGGATTAATGGAAAGGGCCTGGGTTTTAGAGTCAGAAAAAGGCAGGCTGGGATGCAGCTCAGCTATTTACCTGCTACATCAACTTGGGTGAGTACTAGCTCAACCTCTCTGAGCTCCAGTTTCCACGTTTGCACAATAAAACTCATATTACCTATTCCACAGGGTTATTGAAAGTTCGGCGCTATCTTGGCTGGCTCAGGCTTAAGACATGGCAATGCCAGCATTTAGAGTTAGGTGGCCCACTCATGGAGATTGTTTATGTGCTTTTTGTAGATAAAGCCTCTCTAGTTGGCCTGTAATGTTAGGTGGCACTTAGATGGAGGTTCAGCTCTATCCTCTGATTTGCATGGGCTCCAGGAGTTTCTTGGGAAAGAATATGAACTCTGCCCACAAGCATTATTTTTAGTTCTCAAAAATAAACAGACATGACTGATGGACTGCAGAGCAGGACAAGCAATAAGAGCAAGGTTGCAGCCCTAGCTGGTTTGGCTCAGTGGGTAGAGCATTGACCTACAGACTAAAGTGTCCCAGATTCGATTCTGGTCAAGGGCACATGTCCGGGTTGCGGGCTTGATCCCCAGTGGGGAGCATGCAGGAGGCAGCCAATCAATGATTCTCTCTCATCATTGATGTTTCTATCTCTCTCTCCCTCTTCCTTCCTCTCTGAAATTAATAAAAAATATATTTGAAAAAAAAGAGCTAGGTTGCAGGTAGGGAAAAATGATCACTATTATTAAAATGGATAGAAATCATTTTACTACATGCCAGACTCTGTTCTAAGCAATTAACATGTATAGAGTATTTTAATCTCCCTAATCCCTATGAAGAAGGGCAGTTTTTCAATTAGGAAACTGAGACATAGAGAATGGAAGTAAATTGTACAAGGTTACACAGCCAATAAGTGGCAGAGTTGGAGTAGAGAGCCGAGCAGTCTGGAGCCATGCTCTTAACCATTATACCATATGGCTCTCATTGAACTAACTCCTTGCCACGATGCCGACAACCTGGGGCAGGAGACATGGTGGTGGAAATAGAGCTCTTTATTACTGGAAACATAATAAACTCTCCAGGGGAAAGTTTTCTCAGAGAGTTGGGCGGTAAAACTGAAGTCATGTAGCATGAGAGGCCCTTACCCCTGTATCAAAAGAACTGGACTTGAAGTGTAAGGGGCTTCTCTCTACTGGACACAGGGAGAGATAAATCCTGGAGAGCAGCAGCAGAGAGACTGTCCACAGGGGACCAGCGCCTCTGTGGTGTGGGGTAGACTAGGTGGCCCCAAAGCAGTGGTAGCTCCTTATTACAGCTCCGTGTATAGTGGTGAGGAATTCAGGATGCCAGCAGCTGAGACCTGAAACCCAGATACTAGGATAGCTCATCCCCTTTCCTTCCTTTTAAGACTTCTGAATTGAGTTATATCAAAGGAACAGGAAAATGCACAAGCCATGAGTGTTGAGTTCAAAAATACTTATAAAGTAATCCCAACCCATGACCAGCATCAAGAATCAAAATGTAACTGTCATCCCTAGAAGTACCATTTTTGCTCCCTTCTTGTCATCCCTCCCCAAGGTCACCACTATTCTGACTTCTAAAGCCTTGGATTCATTTTGCCCGATTTTGATCTTTTTTTCCTCCCCTTTATTCTAATGCTTTTAGTGAGTTAAAATTTTTGTATGCTGATGAAATATGTATGAGAAAACAGAGAGACACAATTTTTAATGAAATTTAAGCTGAATGCTTTGGTAAAGACTAGATAAAGGCAGTTGCTAAAAAATTGTTGTCAAAGTAAGTGTAGGTAAGACAAGCATACGAGATTGGAAAAGCCCTGGCTTGTGTGGCTCAGTTGGTTGACCATCGTTCTGTGCACCAAGGGGTTGCCAGTTTGATTCCCAGTCCGGGCATATGCCCAGGTTGCATGCTCTGGTTGTGGGCTTGATCCCTAATAGAGGGCGTGCAGGAGGCAGCCAATCAATATTTAGTTCTCACATTGATGTTTCTCTCTCCCTCCCTCTCCCTTCCTCTTTCTCTCAAAAAAATCAATAAAAAAAATCTTTTGAATAAAAGATTGGGAAGAAGAATAAAAATCTCAAGGGATGCTACACTCAGATTGCTTTGCAAGTATACTTAAACTTTTGTTCAGCTTTTAAGAAGCCAAAAATAAAGCAAAGTAAAAAACAAACAATCCCCCCCCCAAAAAAAAACACACACACAAAGCAACTTAGAACATCAATGAATGATCCACATTTAAAATGACAAAATACTTAGTCCAACACCAAAATAAAATAAAATGTTAATGTTTGTATCATTTTGAATGATTAACCACTTTAATGGACTCTCTCCAGCTTTACTGAGATATAATTGAATATAACATTGTGTGAATTTAAGGTGTGTGATAATTTGGATACAAATATATATTGAGAAATATTTACCACAATAAGATTAGTTAACACATCCTTCCCATTAAATAAGTATCATTTTGCTTTTGCTCTTATGGTCAGGACATTTAAAATCTACTCTCATAGCAACTTTCTGGTATACAATATCATATTGTTAACTATAGTCATCATGTTGTGCATTGGATACCTGGAAATAATTTCTCTTATGACTGGAAGTTCGTACCCTTTGACAAATATTTCTTCGTTTTTCCCACCCCTGGCAAACACTGCTCTTCTCTCTGATTCTATGAGCTTAGCCTTTTTTGATTCCACATATTAGTGAGATCATACAGTATCTGTCTTCCTCTGTCTGACTTATTTCACTTAGCATAATGCCCTCTATGTTGTCCCAGATGGCAAGATTTTCTTTTTTTTTGGCTGAATAATATTACATATATATATATATACAAAATTATTTTCTTTATTCACTTATTTGTTGATGGACATATAGGTTGTTTCCATGTCTTGGCTATTGTGAATAATGCTGCAATGAACACAGAAGGTGCAGATATCTCTTTGAGATAGTGATTTCATTTCCTTTGGATATATACCCAGAAATGGGATTACTGGATCATATTGATTTTGATCTTTATATAAATGGAATCTTTCCTGTATTTTCACTTATGTCTTAATTTTGTGCACAAATTTATGTTTGTGCTATTTATCCGTAATGTTGTGGATAGATGCCATTCATCCACTCCCATTGTAACTTAGTATTCCATTGAGTACTTATACCACAATGTTTTCATCCATTCTGTTGTTGATAAACATTAGGGCATAGTTTCCAGTTGGGTCCCTTCCCCTTTGAGGACTCATAGGAGGACACAAGAAGGGAGAGGTTTGAGAATTTTTCACTGATGTAACAGGGGGCAAATTCTTATGACAATCACCTTAAGACTCACACCAGGGGAGTCTCAGAAATATTTTGAGAAGAGGACCACTGGAAAGCACAAATAAGGACCTGGAGTACTGAGTGTGAGTGGTTGACTGTAAATTTTCCCTCATTTGTAGTCACTTGCTGTCATTTGCCCTCATTTGGAGAAGCCTGCTACATGTGTGTTATAAGGAATGGAAACAATATAGTCACCAACCTGGCACCAAGTTGACACCCAATAAATGGATGCTGTGTATATTGTTATACACATGCTGAAGAGCCATTGTTAACTTTATGAATCAATCTTTATGTGTAAAAAATGGGATATGGTAACAAGAAGAGAAAGGTGTATGAAAAGTTATAGAGTCTAAGTGGGTACTATTATTATCCTCACTGGAGGCCACAGAGGCCTACGGCAGACTGGGAGGGTTTTGGACACAGAATTGAGCCAAGAGGAACTGTATAGAAAGTTCCATCCAACCTCTTCATTTTTGAGATGAGCACACAGGGGCCTAGAGGGTTCTAAGGCTTGTCTCTGGGAGCTCCTGAGTGACTGCTTCATGTAGAAAGGCAGAAGCAGGAGTCCCAGTCAAAGAAGAGAAGGAACCTCACCAAAAAATCCAGGAATGGAGGGTGGAGAATTCATTGGTTCACAAAGTCAATTTACTGAAGGTTGGGCTTCAGGATCATTTGGAACCAGGGTCAGAATGTTCCAGGACTCTCCTCTTGTCTATTAGTTGGAGTTTTTCCTTCCAGAAGCTTTCTTCACACAGCTGGAAGTAGGGCTGCAGATGGCTCCCGGCATCTCAACTTCACCACCAGTCCTGAAAATCAGGAAAAGGCTCTGCTTGGTCTGGTTGGGCCTTCCAATTCCCATTGTGGCTTGAGAAGTGATGGTGGGTTGTGCTTTTATTGGCAGCCTAATTTTTTTTTGGGGGGGGGACCAATTCCCCCAAAGAAAGAGAGTAGTATTTCCAAAAGAAGGAAGGGGTGAAAACATTAGGAATTCACTACTTTACCTAAGATGTTTTGGGTTGCAAGAAACAAATCCCAACTTGATCTAATTTAAACAATAAAAACAATTTGTTGACTCACACTACTTGAAAAGTTTTAGTTGGGCCTTGTTTCAGGAGCATTTTGATCAGGTTCAAGCTCCTTTTCTTCGTGATTTCCTTTTGTTGGATTTTTCCTGCTGTAGTGTTTTATTCCCAGGCTAGTTTTCAGAACAAGAAATATTATTCACGCCTTCAGTAGGAGGATATATGTCTCCAAGAACAAATATTCCTTCCTAAAGGATAAGCCTCTACTTATCCCATCTTTGTCAATTTTCACTGGTCAAGGCAAGTCACATGGCAAAACACAGAGTCAATGTGAGTGGAATCTACACAAGATTATGAATATTAGAAGGCTTGGGATATTGGAGGCCACCTAATGTAAGGACCACTGTGGCATACTTTTGTCGGATTTTTCCTGCTGTAGTGTTTTATTCCCAGGCTAGTTTTCAGAACAAGAAATATTATTCACGCCTTCAGTTGAAGTCCTGAGATTCATTCTGAGTGGACTGGGTTAGGTCACAAGCCCAGCCTTAACCCCCCTTTTTTGTGGTCAGGTGATGGAATACACTAATTGGCCTTTCCCAGGTCACTTGGTTAACATCTGGAGCTATGGTAGAATTGGCTTTCCTAAAAGGGAAAAGCATGGATGCTAGGGTGGGAAAGCAACCAACAGGGACTCACTTTATCACTAAAAAGAAGAGAGGTTAAAGAAATTACCCCAAACCACATACCTAGTACACGTTGTTTATAAGATTTGAACTAAAATCTACCTGATCCCCAAGGTCATAACCATTAGACTAGAATTGCTCTGATTCAAAGCTGTTCTTGATATCTTTCGCTGCATTACACACTACCCCAAACATTGTAGCTTAAAGCAATAACAATTATTGCTCAGCAATCTGAGCTGAGCTCCTCGGCTCAGTTGTTCTGTTCTATGAGGTGTCTTCTGGGGCTGGAACATCCAAGATGGCTTTTTCACTTATATGTCTGGTACCTCCTCTGGGATGGCTCGGAAAACTGGTACTGTTAGACATTTATCTCTCCACCTGGGCTCACCAGGAGGATATATGGATTTCTACACATGGTTGCCCAAGTCTCCAAGAACAAATATTCCTTCCTAAAGGATAAGCCTCTACTTATCCCATCTTTGTCAATTTTCACTCATCAAGGCAAGTCACATGGCAAAACACAGAGTTAATGTGAGTGGAATCTACACAAGATTATGAATATCAGAAGGCTTGGGATATTGGAGGCCACCTAATGTAAGGACCACTGTGGCATACTTTTGTCTCCTTCCACCAAGGTAGAAACTATTCTATCATAAAGCAAAGAGCAGACACCTCATTTCTAACTTTGCTATTCCTTGAATAAAATTACTATTTCTAGTAAGTCAAATCAAGGATGCAATGTTCCATTGGAGGTCTCATCAATGGACCGTCAGAGGACCATTGGCTGCGTGGCTCTCTTACGGCAGTGACTGCTGGCAGCTCTGCAGCTAATGGCCTTTGTACTAGTAGTTTCCCTTACTTCCTGACTTTCACAATATAAATTGTCCCAGATGTGCAGTTTGGAGTATGAAGTTTTATTTTTATTTTGTTTTATTTTTTAAACATAGACTGAACTTTAAAGTTGTTTGACCTGGGTTTTTCCCCCTTAGGTTTTATTTTGAAAGCTTCATATGTCTAAAACCGTGGTAGGATGCTCTACGTTTTGTCATCTTTTTAGACACCAAAAGCATATGTTTTACTTCTGGCATTCTGCTGGGGAAAAAAGAGGAAAGTATTCCAGCGGGGAGGCATTTGTCACCCAGCCAGTGGTCCCCTAAAAGGCTGCCATGTGCTGTTCAACTGATGAATGTCGAACCTGTGCTTTCCCAAGGACTTGGAGAGTATGTCTGTTTTGGACCGGTTGTGGGTATTCTACTTTTTCTTTGGTAAACATAGCAGCTTTAACATTGGTATCTTTTTTTCCTATAAAGCTATCTTCATCTATTTCTTTCCTTCTCCCCTTCTACTATAAAATCAGCTTGGATGTATTTAAGTTTCCAAACTGCAGGGTTAGATTTGTCAAACCCAATATCTTTAACATCATATACTTTTTGGGATGCATTTTTATTTTATGTCTCCTTTCATGGGACATGGCAAAAACAGTTTTCTTAATTCAATTCCACTTCTTTCCACATGCGGATGCTGTTTAAAGCTTAGTATTTTATTATCTCCTCTTATTTCAAATATCTGAGTGTTGCTCTTTTATCTTCTAGCTTGGCATTTTTTTGGGAACTAATTCTATTGATCTGTCCACCTTACTTTAGCTGGTTTTTCTGTTATTTCATGGCTCATAAAGAAGAAAAAATTTGAGAGCATGACATTCCTGGTGACTCTCAGTGATAAATGTTTTGAAGTCAAATGTAGCTCCTTTCAGTAGATGCCCAGACTATTTCCAAATGGTGAGTTAAATTTCCATCTTATTCTAGAAAATGAAAATTGGGTATCAAGTTCCCCTTTTGAGATAGTAAAGCGTGGAGAATGACATCAAAATACCTACAGCTTTTGGCATCTCTGGATTTACAGAATGTGTTACTCGATTGTTCATTAAGGACTAAGCCTACAACAACCTCTATACTGCTACCAAACTTGGTGAGGTTGTTGGTTTCTGACTCAGTGCAATTGAGAACCGCTGAAAGGGTAGAAGATCTCATGATGATGTGAAATTATTTAGGGTCCTTTCCTTATTTGAGCAAAGCAATGGAATGGTGTTTCAGCCTCGTAGAAGTAAGACATGAACTCGCCCAGGGCAGAAAGTGATTTGAGATATCAAGTGTATTCTTATTTATTAAATGATGCTTTCCAACTAATGAGACTCTTTTCTGGAGTAGAGCAGTTTCCATGAATGATTTCCAACTTTGGTAGGGTTTAACATTACCTTTTGGATATTTAAGGCAAACCTTATACATCAGAGTTAATCAAGTCTCCATTCTGGTCTATCTTGGTTAGGACAGTGGGAGGCCCTGGCCAGGCCCATTTTTGTGAACAATTTTTCACCAGTCCTTCAGTGATTTGTGTTTCTATTCTACAGTGTCAACTTGTTGCTTTCCCTTCCCATATAGATTTAGGTAGGGCCATCAGATTAACTAACCGAGTATTGGCCAATGGCATGTGGGCAGAAGCGATGAAAGCCACTTTCACATCTGGCCTCCAAACTCTCTTGAGTGATGCTGTATGTGTATTCTCTCCCCAATGATGCCAGCTGATGTCACCCCCCAGATCCAGGGCATAGGTGCCGTGTGGAAGATAGCAGAATCTCTGTCAACTGGGTCCACAATGGCTGTGCCACCTGAGCTCTGACTCCCCTGTGCCCCACCACATCCCCTGTGCCCACCACTGGGCTATATGTGAGAAAAATTAAATAACTATATTTTGTTCAGGCTTGAGCATTTGTAGTGTACTAGTTATGACAGATAGAATTAAGGGATTTCTTATCCTTTGTGTGTTGCTGGCCATTCCCTCCACTTGGGCACACCCCCATGAGGAAAAGTCAGGACACTGAGAAGGCACATTCACTGAGGTTCCTCCTTGGTCTAAGCTGCTATTTCCTTTTCAAACTTGCTAAAAGTTGTGAGTAGAAATGATTGATACCCAAGAGTTTCTTTTCTGCCTTTTCCTGAACAAAGGCCTGGATCTTTCCAACCTGGGCTTACAACAAAATTGCTTTTTGATGGCTATTTGCTATTCTCTATGTAAGTGACAAGCCTTATTATCTGTCTAGCTCTGAACTTGGACTGAGAGAAATAGTGAAGAACACAGTTTACCTTCCAAAGGATTTTATAAATTAAATAGAGAAGCATGAGATCCATATGAAAATCAACGAGAAGATAATGTGATGCCATATGTAAACATATCCTATAGGAATTCAGCAAAGGGAAAGATACACATGAACTGGGCTTGGTTGGAGAAGCTACTAGTAGATATGAGAATTCTACTTGGCCTTGAGAGAGTCTGGGCCAAGTGTGATGAGTAAGAATGGGTCCTGATGCAAAGTCTCATATGCCCTGCTTAGTGCAGAAGAACCAATCTTCTTCTCTCCAAGTAGGGGAATCAGGTTTGGCCAAGCAAAGCTGAGGATTTGAAGTGACTGGAGAAGAAAATGACTGATATTGACACTGTATCACAGGGCTCCTGGGGGAGGAATACAGGAAGGAGAGGGACTAGCTTATGGGCTGGTTTATCTTGCTCTAGGCCTCGAGAGACACATAACTTTTCTTGAGGGCCCTTGTCCATAGCATGCACTCCATTCAACTGGTGGTGTTCTAAAGTTGGCTTATATTGGCTTGAGAGGGTTTATTGACTAATTTTCAGAAGATTTATGAGCCAATTGTTAAGCACACCTATTATTATTATAAATTAAACTGTATATGTCTCATATGAACTTACAATTAAACAAATTAAGTTAATTAACACAAAGATAATCAATCCTCAAAACTTATCACTTCCCTGGAATTTGCTACATTTTTCTATTATCTATACTTTAGAATTTACTTACAAATATTGTAGATTCATGGTCTTATGGGGTGAATGGTGTCCCCTCCCCATTCATCTGTTGAAGATCTAATCCCCAGACTCAGAATGTGACCTTAGATGAAAATAGGGTTGCTTCAAAGACAATTAGTTAAGATGAAGCCATTAGGGGGGTCCAACATGCCTGGAGTCTTCATAAAAAAATAGAAATATGGACCTAAATATGTACACAGGGAGAACACAGATCAGGGCAATGCTGTCTTAGTCAAGGAGCACCAAAGATGGCCAGCAAGCCACCAAACAGATTCTCCCTCACAGCATCAGAGGGAACCGACCCTACAGAGACCTTGATCTGGGACTTCCAACCTCCAAAACTGTGAGAGAATGAGTTTCTGTTGTTTAAGCACTCCCCTCCCTCCCCTTTTGTGGTATTTCTTGATGGCAGCCCCCCAAAAGGAAAGCAGGTGGAAACACTATGTTGAGCAATGATGTGCTTCTCACATCCCCCTTCCCACTCCTCATTCTTTGACCGCCTGTTGAAAGCTTGAAATCAGCCACAGGGGGCTGATTTGTAAACAAACGCCACAAATCAAGGCTTAATTCACTGTTTAGGTGATTGTCTAGACAAGGGGTTGGCAAACTACAGCCTGTGGACCAAGTCTGGGCCCTGCCTGTTTTTGTAAAAGTTTTATTGGAGCACAGCTGTGCTCATTTGTTAATGGATTGTCCACGGCTGCTTTCACACTATAATGGCAGGGGACTGTATGGCTCACACAGTTGACAATATTTATTATCTGGCCCTTTAGAGTGAAAGCTTGCTGACCCTTGGCCTAGACTTAAGAAAATGATGGAGACAATGTTAAAAATACAGATAAAATGTATGTGTTCATTACATTGTGATAACACCAAAAATTGAAAAATATTCTAGTATTTGAAAACTGTTATCTGATTCTACAAAGATGTTGCTCTTATCATGAACAAATGAGTGGAGTTCTGACATAGATATTTGTTGGTTTGCTTTTCTCTTGTTTATGTAAATAAAAATAGCCAACATTCAGGTCAGAACTATACTTGTTCATTAATTGCAACCACAGATTGGCTACAGATATGAGAATTTGTCAAAAATCAATGGAAGCATCTAGGAGAATCAATAGGCGATGTGGAATTTATTTGTATGAGTTATATATAGGTAAAGTTTGTGATAAGCTTACGTATGTTACATATGCACACATTTTCTCCCACAGAGAGCCAGTTGTTGAACATGTACCAGCACACCACTTCTCCCAACCTCCATACAACACCCACAGCTGAGCAGATGCCAGCCAGTTCATGGGTCTGTTGCAATATGACTTTGGCCTTGGCTCAGTTTCACACTGTGTAGATTTGGTTTGGCTAAGAGAGCACCTTTGGTGGGAGCACGTGCAGTAGAAAAGCTCCTGGCACCAAGGAACCTGGCCTGGCTAAATTCTGCTCTGGGTGAGAGAACAAGCGTTCACGGGTGAAGGGGGCCTATTGATAGAGGGCCCACCATCCAAGTTCGGGCTTGCTCCCATGAGCAGCAGGAGTCCTTAGCAAAGGAGTGACAGGGCTAAAGCGCTGGTTTAAGAAGACAGGTTTGGTAACAACAGGAAGGACGTACAGGGCAGTAAGACTAGGTTGGGCTGTCGCAATCCATGCTTTAGAAAAGGACAGAGGTGGCTCTGTCCAAGACATGTGTTCTGGTGTTTGTAAGGAAAAACTTGCAAAATGTTAAGAAATGGGATCCTTGCTTGATCGTGGAGGTCTCAATGGACCTCCAGAGCCTGCAAAAGAGAAAAATAGGACAGCATTTCTGAGAAGCTTAGCCAAATGGCTGTTATGTGGCTTCCTACCATCCCTCTGTTGCTTTCTGGGTGTCTAGTAGAAATGAAAAAATAGTTTTTCAGTAACGCTTTCTCAACAACAAACAGATAAGCATGGAGGGCTTGCTTTCAAATCGAGACTATGTATTTGCACTAAGTAGGGAAGGCTTTGGGCTCCATGGAAACTACATGGCAGGGGTTGCGGGTGGGTGGGGGGTGTGGAAAGGGGCAGGCTCCTATAGCACCTTGAGTTCATCCCCTTTCAGCCTTTCCTGGCCCGAGGGCAGACGTTGCAGCCATTCCCCCAGAGGAGCAAAGGCCCTAGAGTTGTCAGTGACTCCTGCCAGCGACTCCTGCCAGCATCTTCTCAGACCACCCCCTCCCCGCAGGCTGCTATCCCTTGCCTCTTCCTTCTGGGCCGAGATTTGATTTTAGGCAGGAAGGATTAAGGACTCCAGTTTGATGCTCTGGCATACAGACCCCAGACTTCACTGCGCTGCCTGCCCGCCGAGTGGGGTCCACTACTGGTTTCTGGGCTTGTGCCTTTCTCCCCATGCAGGGTGGGACAGGCCTGTCCCTGGGAGACTGCTCAGTGCTACAGACCCTGGAGAACTGGGTGTGGGTTTCTTCATGCCAATCTCCCTGTAGCTTTCAGAAATGGATTCCTGCCCCTAGTTCTGAGCCCACTGGGCTTGGTTACTGGCTGACAGAGACCTAGGTAACAGCCTACTGCTGGCCTTCCCACATCTCCCAGTGTTGCTAGATTTTCCTTTTCTTCCTCTGAATTGGACTTCACGTACGCAGTAGAAAAGACGATAACTTTGAAATCCACCAGATTGGGACTCAAGTATATGATTTGTCACAAGGTAGCTGTGTGGCATTGGGAAAATTATTTAACCTCTTTGAGCTATAGTTTCTTTACCTGTGGAAAGGAGACAAGGGATGGGGTTGTTCTGAGGATTGAAAGAGAGAACATAGGTAGAGGGTCTATTATTTATTACTGTACTGTCAGATCCATTCACTCAAATATTGTTTGAATGCAGGTTCTGATTCAGTAACTTGGAGCTGGGCCTGAAATTCTGCCTGTTTAACAAATTCCCAGGTGATGCTGATGCTGCTGGGCCCTAGACCACACGTTGACTAGCCAGACATTGATACTGATTCCCTTCTAAACACTTGCAGCTTCCAACTCCTGCCTTGCCCAGGCCGGAGGCCGGAGACTCCTGGTCTGCCCATTCTGCCCCTGTGTCCAGCCTCCTAGAGATATGTCCCTGACTTTCAGGACCCAGGGGACTAACACAGGGAAGAGCTCTTATCTTCACAGAGGAAGAAAGGAAGCATGGCTATTTGTGGCAGTGAATTTAAAATGAGAACAATAAACAGGACACGTGTAGTCACAGGTATTCAGCAGGAGCAGATGTGTGAGTGCTATTACATCTATTTAGGATGTATTGACATTTACGATGAATGAACCTTAGAGAGCTGGGATGTGGAAAAATTCGGAGGGAGGTGAAGGCTCTGTCCCTGAGTTGATATAAAGTATGGAAAACTGCAGAACACAATGAGGATGGGTGTGTGTGTTTGTGAACTCACTGGTTTTCATTCCTGAAAATGAACTTTTTCTTCTCCTTTAAAATTTTCTTTCCTCACTGAATGCTTTTGTGTGAAGTCTTTGGATGTGTGTCTCTCCATGATGCAAATGTTCAAATCCCCCTCCTTCTCAAGGCGAAGCTCAATTGCCACTTCTTTCATGTAGGCCTTAGTTAACCTGCTGATTGAAGGGTAGTGGGTTTCTCCAAGCCATCCACCCCAAGGTGCAAAGCAGTCCTCATTATAGGAGCCATAGTGGCTGCCTATTTCATCCATCAGCTCCCTGCTGGACTCCAGTGCTGCCGGGTCCTCCTTCTGGTGGGAGGGGTGGGGACCGATGGGGCATCCCTCAGTATTTGTAAATGGCTGTGACAATGATGGAGATACCACTGCAAATACCAAAACAGAACCCTCACAGCTGCTGTGGCTGGTTTGATGCATGTCTCCTTCAAGGAGGACTCATGCATGCAGAGCCTGTGTGGTTCTCTCTGTTCCGTTCCTTCAGGCTCTGGGTGGGTGAGTGGGTGGGGAATTACCATTCTTCCTTCCTCCCACACCAGGTCACACCATGCTTTAGGACAGTGACAGAGCTTTCAATTGACCTGGTGTTGAGTGTGTGTGTGTGTGTGTGTGTGTGTGTGTGTGTGTGTGTGTGTGTTTAGTTCATCTTCCTTTTCTCAGGAAGTTGGCTGTGGTCCAAGGGAAATGAGAGTTGATCATCAGTTCTCTCTGTGATGCTGTTCTGCTGTGAGAGGGTCTTTACAAAGGACTAGTTGTTGGCTTCCAAATGGGCAGTCGTTTGTCCTTCCCATGAAGCTTCTCAGTCTCTCTTGCAAATAGGTCCCTGTCCTTTGTAGGTGGTACTCAGCTTAGGCCTGGGACCTGCCTAGGAACTCCCTCTCACTCTGCACACCCTGAAGCATGTCCATCTTCTGAATTTTTTTTACTACGTACATCACCTCTGCTTCCCAGTCTAGTCTTTTGTACACATGCATTATCTCCAAGACTAGGAAGGATTGTCCTTGAGGGCAGGATTCATGCCTGATCTAGCTTTAGGTTATTTGCATTAATAGTGTTCAAAAATACCTACTCAGTAGTGACTGCAAAATTGGTATGCCTTTACACCATACCAGTCATATTAAGCCAGTCTCATTTAGATCTGGAATTGATCCTCTTGTACCATTCTTGTCTCCTTACAGCTACTGGAGACTCTTGAATCTTTTTGCACAGTTGTGATGGGCGGTTACACCACATAGATCCTAGGAAAAATATCACCAGGCCACTCTTAAAGTAAAAAGCCAGGTATTTCAGGACCTAAAAATACAGGATTTTTCTCAAACACTAAGACTAGAAAAGCAAGCTGGAATGCCTAGCACTAGCTTTAACATTCCTTAAACATTGTAGTTGACATATCTTATTTTTCCTGTTTTGGAAACAATCCTCAGCAGAGCCTGAGAAGAGCTCCTTCTGTTCCTGACTCAGGCCACTGTGGCCATGGCCAGAGTGTTGCAAGAGCTGTCCTGCCCGGTCCGGGAGTTGTTCTGCTCCTGATGATCGATAGCAGGAGGAGCTGAGGGGGACGGAAATGTAGAGTTTAGAGCAGTTAAAACAATCAATGACTTTGGCAGGAAAGAAAAGGGTGGGGAGGAAGGATAGTACCGATCATAAATGCAAGCATCTCTTTCGTTCATGGCCTTCCACTCCCTCCCCGCCCAGGGCTTCCACACAGGATTGTCACCAAGAGCCGGTTTAGATTTGCCTTGCCTGTAAATCATGGGGCCCGGGTGCAGCAGCTGGGACTTAATGGGATTACCCTATGTTGTGACCCTGCTGAGCAGACTGACTGAGGACTGTGTCTGGATCCACTGCCGGGGACACTGAACTTGTCCTGCTCTTTTGTCAGCTGCAAAGGTTTCACATCACACGGCTTTTGTGTTGTCTTAGTGACTCCAGGAGTTCCTAGTTCAGGGCTCTTGGCTGGCCTTCTGGAGAGGAGAGCAGTGTCTCCACAGCTGTCTGCCCCTCCCCCTCCTGTCAGACTTAGCTTCCTGAGAGGAGTTGGGCAGCAGATTCAGTTGGTGGCTCTATTTGCGTATATGTGACCTTTCTGTTGCAGGGCTTCCTTTCAAGCTCTTCCCTCAGTGCATCTAGACCCTCATTTTAAACAAATCTCTAGTCATCTCTTCCTGGCCCAAATGACCCTGGAGAGAGCCACCTCTCAGATCATAGCATTGAAGCCAGGGTGGATGCATGTGCTAGCCTGCCTTGTCATTTGAATTTCTGGTCTCTAAAATAGTTAATGTGTCTCCTAAATACAAAGAGAAAATATTTTTTTACTTCTCTGAATTTGCCAGCTATACTTGGCCAAGCAGCCCATTTAATTAAGTTTAAATGCATCTCTGTCTTGCAAGAAATGGAGAAATAGAGGCAATTTGCTGGTAGTAGTGGAAGAGACCAGACGCTTTCTGGGCCCTAGTGTTATCCGGGCAGTTGTAGTTCCCACTGGAGGCACATTGATTTTTATTTCCTATGCTGGGGTTTTTCCATAATGCTGTTTAGAGTTGGGGGAGAGACTAGGTTTCCGGGTCATGTTACAATGAGATCCCTCTTGGCCTATCAGCCATTTATAGGCCAATACAGACCAAGCACCTACTATGTACACATGCTCTGTACTGATGAATGACATGCTCCTTATGCCTGAGATGCACCAGAGCAGCGAGGAGAAAGTTATGTAAACCGTGGATTGCCCAGTAATGAGATAAGTGCAGGGGTGTGTCTATGTGTAGCATGAATGTTTCAGATCCCACCAACCCGCGGATACAGATGAGGTCAAATTCACCAACAGAACTCAGATTTCACTATTCGGTGCCCCTCCCCAAGAACGCAGAACCCCAGCTAATCCTGTGAGTCCTTGAGGTCTCTCTCATTTTCTTTGGCCTGGGCCCCTGTGATGTCCCTTACTTGACCTGCTTCTGGACCTTGCCCTTCTACTGCCCACATTCTGCCTATGGATGCTCCCCAGCCAACTGGTGCCACATCCCTCCCAGACTTTCCTGAGCCACACCACCCCGTGTTCTGAGAAGAGAGAACACTGCTGTCTATTTTGGGTCACATTTTGTCACCTGAGAACAAAGCAGCATGGCTTGTGCTTTTGTGCCTCACACCATCGTTTGAGATAACAACTGCTGTGGCTTCTGCTTGTGGCATCTCCTTTCACAGAACTTGGGTCTAAAGCCACAGGGCCAGGTCCAAGGACCAAAATCTACATCAAACACAATCCTCACCTCCCTGCCGACATTGTCCCATTGTATCCAACTGCACAAGTCTCATCCTCTCCATGTGTCTAACACCTCCTTACAAAAATGGTGGTCAGCTCTCAGACATGCCCAGGCTGAATTCCTCTTAAGTATGTCCCTTCTTCCTGCTGTCACCATTTCATTTTGGGCCCTCATTAACTCCCCTGGGCAGTTGTCATAGTTTCTTAATTGGGGTCACTGCCTCTGGTCTCTGCTCCCCTTCATCCTGTACCCAGAGTTGCTTCAGTAAATGGCCATCCTTGGATGGGGTCCCGTTGGAATCTGCCTTCTGCAGAATTCCTCTTGTTAGTTACCACAAGGTTTCAGGACATCATTATAATTACATTGCTACTTCTTGGCCTATTAAATATTTTTACATATATTTTTACTTTACCCATTTTCAAGCAGAATTTGAAACAGTTTCCATTAATCTTCCAAATTATTCCCAACACATTTGTATCAAGGGGAAAATGGCCATTTAGAATCAACATCTTTGTTTCACCTGGATATCTATGATATTTGAAAGGATTAGAACATGTCCTGGTGTATCATGTTTATGCATTGATGGGAACCACTGGATAAATAGAATTGTGAGGTGCAAGAAGGCAGGGTATTAATTAGGTAGCATTGAATGAATTGCGATACAAGAAATCAAGAACCTGAGACTTCTTGAAGAGTTGGTTTTTAGCATTGACCACTACAAAAAACTGTGACAATAAGAACATAAGCACTTCTTATATGTTAAATTAACAAAATTTTATCATAATGCAGTTTTTTTCTGATTGTTTTCATTTTGAAGGGAAGAATAAACTTCTTAAAACTCTAAGTATATATTCCATCAAAGATGGGGACTCAGATATGGGGACTCAGGTGGGAGATATTGGAAGCCTAAGTTTAGAGGGAACTTTGCCTGCAGAACTGGAAAGTATTTCCCCTGAGCCAAGTCATCCACAAAACAAGAGGACAGTGACGTGGTGGAGGAAAAAGTTGCCCTCTTAGGGTCCTTGGCTGGGTCTGAAAATTAAACTGATGAAGAGAAATTAAGAGGAAAAAAGCTTACATATTTATTTATGTAATTTTATGTGATACGGAGCCTTTGTAAGGAAATGAAGACCTGAAGAAAGAGTTATATATGCGTATTGTTAAGGGAGGTTGGATGGAGAATGCACAGTAATGGAGGATGTGACAGGTGAAGCGGTATGAGGTGAGTGTAGAAAACTGGGGGAGACTTAACAAGGCCTGTGTGCTTGGATTCTTCTGAGAGTCCCTCTGTCTTGGGGGTAAGGATGCTCCATTCCTCCGTGTATGGGGAGGGCACCTCTCACATGAGGGTCTAATGACCTGTTTCAGGGGAGAAGGGTGGTGGGAAGGTCACAGAGACCTTCTTGCTTCTATAATTTTTTCAAATCCTTCAACTTTAAATATTCAATATGCCAAGGTGCCATATTTCGGGGTGGTATGTTCTGAATGGCGTCACTGAAGATATTGTTCAAAGAGAGAGAAGCCAGAATCTGGGTAAAAGAGGCGACCACCTCCATCTCCTCTATCAAACAAAGACAATGCCATCATTTGATTTTTTTTTTAATCCTCACCCAAGGATATTTTTGCATTGATTTTTAGAGAAAGTGGAAGAGAGGGGGAAAGACAGAAAGAAATATCAATGTAAGAGAAACATTGATTGGTTGCCTCCTGCATGCACCCTGACCAAGGCCTGGGCTGGGGAGGAGCCTGCAACCGAGGTACATTCCCGGGACCTTTCAGTCCGAAGGCCGACACTCTATCCACTGAGCCAAACTGGCTAGGGCTCATTTGATTTTACAATACTTAGTTGGAAGGTAAAGTTTGATTGTAGAAAGAGATCCAAGCAGGCTGGATTAGACAAGGAAATCTCTACAAGGAAAAAAGAAATTGCCCTTATGTCTGAAGGATGGTCAGGATTTAGACAGCCCGGGGCAAGCAGGTTCCCAGTGGGAACAAGTGATGTGGGAGTAGAAATGAGAATGATAGGTTGCTGAGACAGCGGGGTCAGGGCCTTGCTACTGAAGAAAGTATATGTTGAATGTGTTGGGACTAGAAGCCTAGACAGAGTATGGCTTTATTACAGAAGGCCAGGAAAGACAGGAAAAGCAGCTTAGATTAATCCAACAGAAAGCTGGAAGCCATGGAAACCATAATGAAAAAGATTTGAAGAGGAAAAGTCTGGTTTTGGGGGTGTTATAATTTGAGACATGAGGGATATGCCTAGGTGAATGTGATCCCACTGGGAAGGACTCTGTGCAAAGGATAATTTATAGAGAAAAAGTGCTGAGACTTGGAGAATTGTTGAGGGAAGAGAAAGAAAGTCATAGAGAGGATGCCATCAGGGTTTGGGCCAATGGAGACCAGTGTGCCCAAGCTAGGATGAGGAGGTGGTCTGGAAGTAGGCTCACAAGTTTGCTTTAGTTATTCAGGAAAACGATGAGAAATTCAAATGGAACTCAACCTGGGCTGCTGCCCGAACCCCAGAGGCAGAGGTCTGCTCAGAGGTGATGACGGAATCTGTGATCATGGAAAAACCTCTTAAAGAAAGCGTAAAGAAAAAAGAGCAGAAGTCTGAGATGGGGCCAGGGACTGGATGCTGAAGAGGAAGCTATGAAGGAAATAAAATGTTTCCAGCCAATGACTCCTCCATCCTATAGGATGCCTTGCTACAGTATTTGACCTACCCACTTTGGTATTTAGTCTGGTTTTAATCTTGACAGAGGATGCCCCCTGTCAAGATTAATGTCCATATTATCAATTGCTTAAGCTAAGGCTTAAAAAAGGACCCTGTAATTAGGGTTGCCAGATTTAGCAAATAAAAATATAGGATACCCAGTTACATTTGAATTTCAGATAAACAATGAAAATTTTTTAGTATGATATGTCCCAGATACTGCATAGTGTATACTTAGATGAAAATTGTTATTGTTTACCTGAAATTCAAATGTAACGAGGTATTCTGTATTTTATCTGGCAGTTCTCCTACTCTCTAATGAATCTTCTGTCTTCATCACTATGGGGGCCATGATCATTCCCTTTCTTAGCTGAGAAGCCCCTTTCCCAAGACACCAACTTATTCTATTTTTTCCTTCCCTCCCAATGGAATTCAGAATCAACAAACAATTGTTGCATTCCCACCCTGTTCCTGACAGGATGCAAGGCATTTCACACATACAATATCATTGGTTTGCAACTTGTTCAGGGTATAAAGCACTTGAAAATTACGTGGTTTTGGCAGAATATCCTTCACTTGAAATAATTTCACCAGCCACCTAGACAATACAGTGGTATTTGCAGGTGTGCAATAAAACATTGTCATAGAAAAATATACACAATGGTACCATTATGTGTAAAATCATTATGTGTTTAAGCCTTTCCACTGGCAATTGTGAGGGACAATTTATTGAGATATTTATTTTTATTCTCTCTAATGTATTTTCACTTTCTCTATCTTGAAAAACCAAACTTCTGTGAAATGAGCCCAAAGCACTATTTGCTGTTATCCAAGAGATAGCCCTACCTAGTGCCTTGTTTTAAAGACCCTTTGAGTAGGATTAAACTGGGTGCTCAGAAGAGGAGGAGGAAGGGGATGAAGAAAATGTATGTAATGGAGGAACTGAATTGGCTTGGTGGGTGGGGAGTGGGATTTCCATAAAATTAAGAGAAGGGGCTGACTTTGGGGTTTGCAAACATGAAAGGTCCCAGGCGCCTCTCGTGCCAAGTGCCTCCTAAGGATTGTGGCCACCTGCCTGTGGAGCAGCGTCGAGGGTTACATGGGTAGGTCTGTGGACACAGTGACTACAGGGGGCATGTCTGAATCCTTTTAGGGTAGAATGTCTAGCTAGACTTTGCCAGGTAACCAGTGACAAAGACTCTTTTCTTGACTAAACATTAGTCAGGTTCCTCTAAGCCAACTAGGCTTTGATCTTGGGCTTCAGTGTCTGTCCTCGTTGGGCCTGCATGGGCCAGTTTTAACAGGAATCCTGTTAAGTCAGTTTAGAGAGACTGCCGCCATCAATATCTAGTCATCCTTGATATCTGATCAAATTCCTCATTCCTACCCTTGGTATCTGATCATCCTGGCCTGTCTTCAGCAAGAATCCTGTCAAGTCGGTTTAGCCAGAATCCTGCCTTACTCCTCATGGCTCCTCTGAGGAATTTTCCATCCACTGACCCCGGCTCCTGCTCCTTGGCTATTAATCCTACATTCGGAACTGAGCTCAATTTCTTTCTCTCTTACTGCAAAGCTCCACTGCAGAAATCTCTTGAATCAAGTCTTCCTTGTCATCTCTAACAAATGTCAGAATGTTTTTTCTTGAACACCAGTACTCAACAGCAATGGGAAAGGAAGGAGTGTTGGCCATGATGGCGGCCCCTGTAGCTCAGCCTCCTGGCACCTTCCTTTCCCCTTCTCCCTCCTCCATGTCCTGGGACCATGCAGCACTCATGTTGCCACATGGGTGGGAAAGAAGACCCAATAGTGATGGAGACTGCATTTTCCACCAGCCAGGCAGATGGGGATTGGGAATAGAGTAAATTTGATTCAGAAAATTTTTTAAAAAATTTGTGTTAGTCCTGCTTCTTAGTATTGCAGATTAACATTTCTTCACAGTTTTTGTTTGTTCATTTTTTTTAGTCAAAAGACTCACAAAGAACTACAAGTTTAAGGAAAATCTGGAGAAAAACCTAAAGTTGAGAAAATTCTATCCATGAACTTAATCCAGTCCTTTCCCACCACAGCCCCAGGTTATGAAAATGTCACCATTTAAAAATTTTTATTAGCAGTTGAACACCTCAGTCAGTTCAGTGTCATAGGAATGCAGTTAAAAAAAACTGTTATCTTGCCATGAAAGGCTGTGTGCAGGGTGCTGACATTTAAAAACCCAATGTCCAGCATAACACAATGATATTATTTATAGACCAACAAAGGTCCCAGACAAATGTGATGCATAAGGAGAAATAAAAAGAAGGAAGGAGCAAGTCATAGAAATCTGAAGCTGAATTGAGAAGGAAACACCCCCACCTCCTCCAGTAAAATCTGAGACACATTGAGCTTTTGTAGGGTTCCTGTGATTAGCAGGAAGTTGAGATGACTCACTGCATCCTGTCACCCTTGCCCCATGCTCTCATATAGCCCCTCCAAGGGTTTTCAAGTCCTGATTTGTGTAGAAAAATTACACAACTTGTCAAAGAATGACTGTGTTCTGTTTTTCATATCCGTATTTTTAAAAAGCACAAAATGGTTGTACTTCTCAGTGTGTAAAGCTGGCTGTCTCCCCAGAATGGCTCCTGCCTGGAGGATGGTACCATGTGGGGGGAGGGCACTGGGGAGAGTTCAAGGGCCTTCTTATGTCTCCTTGGGGAGACCTGGACAGAGAGGGGGGCCTTGGCCTCCAACTCTTGCCATGCATGTTATTGAACAGAACTATCCTCAGCTAAATAGTCAAGAGTTTTAACTTTGTTTGGCTTTTCTACCTATCAGTCTTGTTAGGTCTTGAGGCCAGAGGGAGAGAGAGAAGAGATGAGAAGAGAGAGAGAGAGAGAGAGAGAGAGAGAGAGAGAGAGAGAGAAAGAGAGAGAGGGAGGATCTCCCAACATAAGAGGGATAAGATCAGCAAGAGAAATTCTTTTTTGTTTTCTTTTTTGCATTTCTCCTAATTGCCACTTACTAGGATTATTTCTTTCTTGGATATGCCTTCATTTCACTCTCACCACAAACTATTATGATTTAAAACTTAAAGTGAGATATCCTGGCTCATCTATTTCCTTTTAATAAGATGGCCTCTGGTGATCAATAGAGGAAATGTGGGAATGTGAACAAATGTGTGGTCCCCTTTGAAAGTATTGAATTAAGCGATATGTGTTCAAGGTAGGAAGACAAGATCATTTAGAAATGACTTTTTTTTTTAAGTCTTTGGTCATTATCACTTGCATTTAGAAAACCAATTTAAAAAAAAATCAATGTAAAGTGGATTTTCCTCCCTAAATCTTTATCACTGCTTAGGTGACAGGATGCTATAGAGATTAAACTTGGAATTGGCTTTTAAAAGGAAGAAAAAAGGAAAGTAATCTGTTGCCTAAATTTATGGAAACAATCACAAAAAAACCCATTATTCTCCTGGCCTGCCACATAGGTTTATGCAGTTTCTAATTTCTGCCCACCCTGACATTTGTCTATTAGTTAGAAACTTTCAATGATTATAAGTTCTGGTGAAATACCACAGGTGAATAAAGACTTTTGCTTAAGTTTAAGGGGTTTTCCTGGGAGATGATATATTTTGTGAGCCAACCCTTAACTACTTAGCCTATAGATCTGGTTTCTTTTGAAAACAAACTCAAAGTCTGGAACTTTCCATGCTAAGACTCCACATCAGTTTCAAGAAAGCCTAGAAGATGTAGCTGAGTGAAAGCAATACTGAGAATGAATGGTTACTGCTGTTTTTCTCACTGGGAAGGCTGAGTACGGCAAGGATAAAGTGACCTTTTTATGTAGTGGTGATGTTTCTTCATTTATCAGCCTTTTCATCAGAATGATTGTGGCCAAAGGAGGGGGAGAGAAAAAACTGTAGAAAACATTGGCAGCGTCATAACTGACGTCCAGTCATCTCAGGAGTCTTTACGTAACTTCCCACAGTCATGTCAGAGGGCATGGGAATATACGTCCACTTAACTTTTCTCTTTGGATTGTGCAAGGAAACAAATCATCTGTAGCAATTTCCAAAGAGTCTGAATTACTATCCCAGAGTATGGTCCCTGAGTATACTGTCCCCATCCTGTAGGACACAGGCTCAAAGAAAGCGCCTTAGAACTCTCAGACAGCTGGACTGATGCAGAAGGGGCACCGCAAGCCTCAGGGATGAAGGCTCAGAAGGTGGGCCTGTGATTACTTCCTTCAAACATCCACCTGTGCCCACATGTGCTTTGCCTTGCTGCACAGAAGTCCGACACCCTCTCTTTTCCTTTGGTTTTCTAATTTAAGTGTGGTAAGCAGCAGGCAGCCAAGTGAAAGAAAGACCTAGGGATTTCAGAGTGACGGTAGAAGGCTGGTGGTGAAAAGGAAGAGCTTCTCCCTTCATTCGGTTTCCTAGGTGGTTTTAACTGGGAGAGTCCCCGGAGTTTTACATCAGCCCTTGGTTCAGTCCTAAAAGAAGTTGCATCAGGCACGGCAACTTTTGCCTGCTTTGTTGGTATTCTCTCTGGTGAATGAAGTATTAATAAATGGCTCCCTGAGGAAGTTTGTGCAACCCATACTAAAAAACAAATTGAAATGTATAATTATGGGGATGGCGTAGATGTGATACCATGTTTACTGGTAAATATCTACTCTTCTTTCCACAATTTCAAAAGAAAATCAAGAAAACTGTGTAGCTGACATAATTTTTCATTTTCTTTCACCCATGAACTCTTTGCTTTAAAACAGCAAATAAAACCATATTATTATTATTATTTTTTTGCTGTTTTAAAGGTAGATACTTTAGTGAGGAGATTATATCTCTCCAAGGAAACATGAAGAAATTAAGATGATAGTCAGTTGTTTGCACTGAGTAGGGAAAATTCTTATTCTGGCGACTTCCTCTGCTCCCGGTCACCCACCGCTGGCCTGTCACCTTTGAGCTGGGAATCAAGAGATGCTGGCCTTTCATGGGCACTTCTACTCTGGAACAGCTACAGGAAGGAACATTGGTCTAGTCTAGTTAGGGATGGTAGCCTTTATCTAGTTTACTTTTACTTGATTAAATGTGTGGGAGAGACAAAAAACTTGAAAGTTAAGAAACATCTAACTGTAACAAATTTTCTCTTTGCCTTTGTATTTTTCTCTCAAACACATACAATCCGTAAAAAATTTTGCTTAAAGAAAATTTCCTCTGTACATAGCTTGCAGAAGAGAAAAACACACACACACCAAGATCTGTGTATTTTATTGATTTGTACCTGATCTTGTTCCAAAATTGTTGTTAAATGCATGCATGATTAACTATGCCACTGAGTGCTGTGTTACTCCAAGTCCTTCTTATTGTAGTTCCATTGATGACCTTGGCATAGCCAAAGATTAATGAAGATGGATCCAAGTCTTTGCTACTCAGCAAAGAGCCTCCAAGTAAAGAATAGTGGACTGAAGAGCTATCTTGAGAGCCATAGGCTGTCCTTTTCAAATAAGAGATGTGAAATGAGTCAATTGTGTGCTAGATACAGTAGGACACGAGGCTTTCCAAGGGTGCTGGACTTCCTTACATGTTGTTTATGCATGAACCTTAGGGCGCTAGAGGTGACAAGAAGAAAGGAAGGGTGGGAAGCCAATAGCATGGCCAGCACATTGAATCTGGCCAGACCCCTAGTTATTACTGGGCCTTGGTCATGGTATAAAGGGATGGGCAATTCCAGGGCTGCATCCACTCATCAGGAGCTCTGCTGGGTGGTGCTTTGAGGATGATCCTAATCCCAAATCATACCAAGGTATTCTAGTCTTGATGTCTGGTTTTCTAGCTATCCAAAAAGATGGCTGTAATCCATGACTGCAAAGGCTATGTGAATATCGGGAAAGTTTAAGGCTTGATAGTACTTTTTCCTCCTACATTGTGACTCAAGCTTTCTTTATCCAAATACTTATTTCACTTTCCTTCATAATTTATCCAATTCCTCTCACAAAAATTGCCTTGGGTTGAAATAGAATAGTATTTTGGAATTTTCCTGCCTTGTCTTATATTTCTCTAACCATTTGTGCCCAAAAGATGTTTTGGCAGTAACTGATCAAGAGGAAATGTCACTGAAACACTAAGATCCCCAATAGTTTGTTTTTTTTCTTGCTAACATCTCTAAGAAGAATTTCCTCACAGAGTTACAGTAACATACATCATCAAGTATACAAGTGTCCTCAGCAGTTTCTGTTATTGGACAGCCTTGGTGATCATTTTGTTTCTTTCTGTAGAACACTTGACTCATTTAACAATCTCATTCCTGTGTCCTGTGTGCTAGAAAAAACCAGCCACCTGTTAGTAGCAGCTTGGGTGATAGACCAGCTCCTTGCTGGCCACACTTATTTACAGCAAAGGGGACAACATTGAACTAACATGAACAAGGCCCAAGGAAGTCTCCCAGGAAGGAGCCAGTCAACAGATGGAAAAATGGTCTCCGGGTCCCATTTTCCACAGGGGCTTCCAAATAGCCGGAGGAGCTGTGCCCAGGGCATCACACACATATCACCTTGTTTACCTTTGCCCTTGCCTACCCAGTGGTGACTTTTGACTATGAACTCCCCCTCCCCCCCTATATTTGCAGAAAGAAGCTTAGTTTTGAGAAAACCAGGAAAAGCCCCATTACATTGGGCTTCAATTAGCCTCTTGCTTTTTCTTTATTTTCTCTGTTCTTGCCCACAAGCCACACAGCTCAGGTCTGAATTCAGGCTGGTGAATGTATTTTGCAGGAGTTTCTATATATTTAGGGTACAGCTCTTCTTTCATCATTAGTCACTTTTTTTCATTCTTATTCACTTTTTCTTTCATCTGCTTTTGTCTACATAGGGCTGTAGATAACAAGGTGGACTCAAGTACAAAGTTGCATATTCTCCCTTCTTTTCTTTTTTATTTCCCCCCAATCTTTATTGTTGAAAGTATTACATATGTCCCACCTTTTCCCCCATTGACCCCTTCTAGCCTGCTCCTGCCCCAGGCCTTCATCATGCTATTGTCTGTGTCCAAGGGTTATGCATATCCTACATAATAAAAGCTTAATATGCTAAGTGTCTGATCATTTGTTCGACTGTTTGACCAGTCGCTATGATGTGCACTGACCACCAGGGGGCAAACACTCTGACTGGTAGGTTAGCTTGCTGCTGGAGTCCTGCCGATTGGGACTGGGTAAGATGGGTTGGACACGTCCTGAAGCCCTCCTGATTGTGTGCCATTGGGGTCCCTTGGCCTGGCTTGCACCCTCTCACAATCCAGGGCCCCCCAAGGGATGTCTGAGAGCCGGTTTTTGGCCCAATCCCTGCAGGCCAGGCTGAGGGACCCCATTGGTGCACGAATCCATGCACTGGGCCTCTAGTATGCATATAAGTTCTTTGGTTGATCTCTTGCCATTCCCTTCTCTTCTTAGACTTGTGAAAGTGTGGACTAATTACTACTGAGAGAGTGATGAGTAAAAGTCTCCCACATCTTTCTTCCTGGAGAGGTATCTTTAGATTATTTTTGGAGACAGAGAATACAGGTTGTGCTTTAAATAGTGATATTTACACACATGTAACAGAGAACATATTTTGCTGACTATTTTTCACTCTATGAACAGGTGGTCTTGCTGTGCGAGCATTTCCTCAAATCTTTAAATGTTGATTACTCATGAAAATGTCTTTATTGTAAGCAGAGTGACAGCACTCATAAAGATGGGATGGCATGAGATAACTGAGATGTTCTGGGATGAAAGTAGTTGGTGTTCCTGGAGCTTAGGGGAGGAGAGAGAAGGCTCACAAATGGTTTTGATGTGAAGAGCTTAAAGCCATGCAAAGCAGTTTGGGCTTTCTCTTAAAGGCTAAAGGGGAACTCCTGAAAGATTTTAAGCAGGGACTAGATTCACATTTAAGAAAGATAATTACACCATAGATACAGACAATAGTGTGGTGAAGGCCTGGGGTTGGGGGTGGGGTGTCCAGTGGAGAGGGTCAATGGGGAAAAAGGGAGACATCTGTAATACTTTCAACAATAAAAATAAATTTAAAAAAGAAAGATAGTATAGCAGCAGTGTGAAGAATGGCTGCGAGGGGCACAGGTGGTGGGCAAGAAGTCTAATTAGGAGGCTGTTGAAGCCATCCACGGGAAGAATGGTAAGGTTCTGAATGAAATATGTAGTAGAGTATATATAGAATGGGGTGGTACTGGTTTCTATCTTGCCTTAATAATAGCCATTCTATCCTTTCACTTTATGGCTAATGAGATATAAGCCAAATAAAGTACCGTAATTGCCTCTTCCCTCTTTTTCATTATTTAGGCCTGGAACTTGGAAACAGCCATCATGTATCCATGATGTGTTCTTAAGGATGGGAGCCTGTGAAAAGCGTGAGCAAAAGAACAGAAGTCCAGGTGACTGATAACATGGTGGACCCAATGGACCAGCCTTAGATGGTCTAGCTCTGAACCTCATGCTATATGAGGGGGGGAAAATATTTCCTTGTTTTAGCCACTGTGATTTCCACCCATTTCCACCCAGCAGCCCAAAACAATTCCTAACTGAGACTAATGTTGACCAACTGGGTATCGGGGGTGAGCAGGAGGATTTGAGGAAGGGCTCTGATTTATTGCTTGACCGATGGGAGAGATAATGGGCTATTGCAAAGGCAAAGAATGGAAGGGGACGGGGGGAATCTTTCCTTGTTTTAGCCACTGTGATTTCCACCCATTTCCACCCAGCAGCCCAAAACAATTCCTAACTGAGACTAATGTTGACCAACTGGGTATCGGGGGTGAGCAGGAGGATTTGAGGAAGGGCTCTGATTTATTGCTTGACCGATGGGAGAGATAATGGGCTATTGCAAAGGCAAAGAATGGAAGGGGAATTTAGGAACCAGTGTGCAATTCATTTTGTGCATATTGAGTTTGAGGAATCTCGACAATCAGGAAATAATGGGATATGGATAGAGATATACATCTGGAAATCACCTGTCAGGAAACAGTTGAAGTCATGGAGTGTTTTTGGTTACTCAGGGAGAGCATCAGAAGAAAGGATCAAGGACAGAACCCAAAGAGCCTGGCCCATGATATTGATGTGCTCATGAGCAGGGCAGGGAAAGAGCATCTAGAAAGTTAGGGAGAAGAGCAGGAGAGAGTGGTATGAAATCAAGAACATTCAGAGGATAGAGTGGTTCCTAATGCCCCGTGAGAAAGTCTTTAGAAAACAGAAGAGAAGATTCAAAAGACAAAAGGTCAGAGGGTTACTTCCTTCTAGAAAAAGGCTATTCTCAGAATAATCTTCCCATAAAAGGTGGCTACAGGTACAATTTGTGTCCTGATACCACTGTACCTGTGATTCCTTTGGAGTCTTGCGATACTCTATGATTCATTTCATTTTTTAGAAAACCATTCCCTCTTCCACCAGTTGATCACTCTCCCCAAATGTGTCAAACAATATATTTTATTACCAAAGTGACCCCAACTTATTAAATATTCATTTTAAGTTATTTCATTATAAAGAATTTTGGGGATCCCCTGTAGCACATGGAGGTGCAACAACTGAGATTGGATTCTGTACTCTGTTAATTAAGCACATTAGAGAGTCTCTATGAAGGGCTCTGCTATAAGAGGAAAAGTGGTTTTTAAAGAAGGGTAATAAAGAAAAGCGAGGCAGAGGACTAGAATGCTTTGGTTTGCCTGTGTGCTTATGGCAGTGGCACCAACAGAATACTTACTGTCTACCGGCGGCATCCAGGCTCTCACGGACTCTGTCTTCTGCTGGATGCTGAGCTGAGCTATTATGGGCTAGATCTGTCTTTTGTCTCTGAAGTCAATTAGTGTGGATATTTAGGGTTGTTTTTCTTAAACTTTTAATTTATTTTCTTAAACTAAGAAGTGAGGAGTATGTCTTCTGGGGAATGTCCGCAGATTGCATCAGCCAGGAGCTCTGAGGAGTAGCTCTCTCCTTGGTCCCTGTCTCTCAAGGATGCTCTGAGACCTGTCCTAGCTCTGGGCAGCTTCCTGCTGAGAATGATTACAATAATTGTTTTCACATTTAAAGGGCAGTTGAGTGGGAAGCTGTGAGGTGAACTCATGGCTTTTAACTCTCTAATAGTCAGTGTCCTCTCTGGGGAATAAGTAATTGTCCTCATCTGTAATATTTTAATTGGGAGGAAATCTTACCTGATATCCTGAGAAGGACCTCAGACACCACTTTGATAAGGAGTGCTCTGTCATGTAGGAGTCAGGGCTGTTCCTTGGTCCATTAGTCAGCTCCGGGAGAATCTGCAGTAACAGGGTGTTGCAGGCCACTCTGAACATTTACTGGAACTCTCAGTGTAAAATTTCTCTTTGAAATGTCACACAGTGACACTTAAAGATATGATACCTGCTCATAAGTTGCTTAAATTCTCGGGGAAGACATTGTAATTTGAACTCATCACTTTTGACTGAATAACTATGAGGATATGCATATAGAACACATAACCTATCACACATATAGAGATGCCATAAAACTTTGCTTATCTGGTGGCCACTTCCTCATCCTCAGCCAGCTATCAAAAAAAAATAAAAAGCTTAGGTCTCTGAGAAGGCACATTCATGTTAAAAAAAAAAAGGTATGATTCTACCATGCACTTCACTTGTATTGGTCCAAATTCATTTCCCTTTATTTTGGATATATTCTAGATAGCTTTTCCAGAACATGCCAGATGAGAGTTAAGATGGGCTGTCACAGGCAATGACTATAGATCACCTATAAGGAGAAGTGATTTCCTAGATCTTGGTATTAAAGTAGTGGCTCTCAAACTTGTCTGACACACATTAGCATCACCTGGGCATCTTTTAATAATTTCTAAACCCAGGCCACAGCCATGATGGATTAAATCACAATCTTCAGAGATGAGACACAAGTATCAGAAGTTTGTGGAGTTACTTGGGTGATTTTAATGTGCTGACAAGGTTGGGAGTCACTACATTGAAGATTAAGAAAGAACAACTGATATTTAATTGCATGGTATTCTGAGACCATTTTGTGTAGAGGTAATTGCCTTTCACATTTCTATACATAGCCTGTGTCTTCCTTGGGATGC
The DNA here is from genome assembly GCF_000412655.1 of Myotis brandtii. NCBI lineage: Eukaryota > Metazoa > Chordata > Mammalia > Chiroptera > Vespertilionidae > Myotis > Myotis brandtii. The sequence goes on from NW_005370080.1 coordinate 269,904, forward strand.
ATGAAGGTGAGACAATATCCTGAACAGGTAGCAGGAATATGCTTTCCTTTCTTAGTCATTGGTGATCCTGGGAGGCATCACTTTATTACCAATACAACACACATGAAAGATCCCTTTTCTGTCTTGAAGGATCCCCTGAAAATGGAAAAGATAGAAACCAGTGGGACGTGCTATAGTCTTCTCCACTTGGGTGATAGTCTTCAGAGAGGTGTTTTGTGTGTGTGTGTGTGTGTGTGTGTGTGTGTGTGTGTGTGTGTGTTTTTCTGACAATGACTGGCAGGAAAACAGACACCACCACTAGTCAGAGGGTACCTCACATGGACCTCTCACTCCCCATCCCTATTGATATCGCTTTTCACTTTTCTCAACTTCACTCTTTTATTTCTCCCTGTTTTAGTATCTAGAAGCTCTGGCTGTCATACCCCACTCCCTGGGACTTGGAATTCCTCTCTAAAGACATAAGGAGGCATCTGTCTCTTAATTCATTCTGAAGTCCTACAAATTTTATAGCCTCAGACATTTGTTTAGTGTCCACCATTTTTCTCCTCTTTCAGGCTTCTGCTGTCACAGAGGATGGGATGAGCTCTGCTCCCATGCATGGGGGCAAAAGCGGGGAGAAGGGTGGGGGAAACAGTGAGGGCCCAGGATTTATCTTCTGGTTGTAGGGCTGTGTGGGGAGGATGGAGGAGGCAAATGGGTAGGGAGAAGTCTCAGTTTACCCTGCTGCAAATACATTGTTCAACAAAAAATATTTACTAGAAAAATGTCTATATTATAATGTGAATTTCTAAGGCAGCAAACTGTGAACTTTTATGATCAACATATTACATTTTTATTAAGACAAAATCCCTAAAAATTATTTGGATAAAAGCCCAGAAAGAGATACACAAATATGTTAGTGGTGCTTGCTTTTTGGATAGTATGACCATGGGTGATTAGAAATTTTTTTCAACTTTTCACAAGAAACATATTTTTTTCTAATTAAAAAAGAAAAACTATTCTTTTATAACAGGATGTACAAAATGATGTACCCAAGTAAACACAAATGTTTCAGATTTTGTTCATTCCTCTCTGTTTAAGAAGGCAGGAAGAGGGTAATCTACTTTAGTAAGATCTATCAGTGGGAGTAGTTAAGATGTAAATTTTTCATCCCCTGAAGAAGGCCCAGGCTTGTTGCTTGGCCTATGGAATGAGTGCTTTCTCATTGTTTACTTTCGCTAATTAAAATCTCTGTCATGTAGCAGAGTGGTTGGCACATAACAAGTAAGTGCTCAATAAATATTGGTCTATTGAATGAAGTAAATAAAATGTTGATTCTGGGAGGGGGAATAGGAGAGCAACCAAAGTACTTATATGCATGCATATAAGCATAACCAAAGGATACAGACAGTAGGGGTTCGGAGAGAGGCCTGGGAGAGGTCAATGAGGGAAAAAGGAGACCTATAAAATACTTTTAACAATAAAAATTTAAATTATTTAAATTAAAACAACAAACAAACAAAAACCTGGTACATGAGGAAAAAAACACTAAAAATAAATAAATAAAATGTTGATTCTTAGAGGTAGAGCTTTGGTTTTAGAAAAATCTGCTTATTATCGTAAATAATTATGACAAATAATATGATTTCTGTAAAAAAAAAAGTGGACAGGACTGGGCAGGGGAGGGGGACACAGACCAAGTCTATAGTCAAAGGACAGTAGGTGTGAGTCATATGTTGAATTCATACCAAGCAAATGAAGGGAAGCTTCATGGACTGGGTAAGACTTAAGCATGATTTTGAAGAAATCAATAGAAATTTTATAGAAAGAAAGGGATGTTCCAGTCACGTGATTTAGCTGTGCCCAGCTCTGATGACTAAAGGAAAGTGGGCATAGAGGGTGGTGACCAGGTTGCTAACTGGAGCAGATGGTGTGGGCAGGAGGAATCCTGGCAGGATCAGTGTTAGACAGGTCGGGCTTCGCTGGTGAGAAACCCGTAAACAAGGATTTTAGATTTCCTTCTGTTTGTAAACACAGAGCTTTTGCAAGGTTTTGTGGGAAGTGTTCCTAAAGAGCTACCCTGCTCTCCTGTCGCTCATTCTCTGGCAAACAAGCAGAAGCTTTTTCCGGAGAGCTCTGCCGAAGGCCGTGGGCCAGCGTCCTCATCCTTCCCTCCTTCGCCCAGTGTTTCGGGCAGCCTTCCAGAAGGGAATGGGACAGGACAAGCATGGATAAGGAAACCGCCCCCCTCTAAGCATGCTGTGTGGCCTTGCGCAACTAGCAGGAGGCAGAATTTGATCCCCTCCCTGATTTGTTGAAGGGTTTTTCCTCCTTCTTATTTCTCAAACCCCCTCACTGCCCATGGAAATGACCTCTTTTCTGTTCCAGATCCCATCTCATTTCTCTGAACCATCCTGTTTCTCTCATCTGCCTCATTGCTTTCATAACACACTGCTGTTAGAGTATCCCCATAGCTTCCCCTATGGCCCTTCCCAAGAGCTGCCAAGTCTGTCTACACCCTGACTTCTTTCCTGAGCTCAGACTTTTATTCCCAGGCACCTGCTGGACACGTCATTACCAGGTGTCTTTCAGGCAACTCCAACACAGCATCCAAAGCTGAACTCATTTTCTTATGCCTCAGAACTGCTCTTCTCTCGCTCCCAGTATCAGTTATACCCCCAACATTCAAACAGAGCATACCTACTTGCCCTGGACTTCCTCTCACTCATTTCCCATGTGCAGTCCATGACCATGTCTTGATCATTCTACCTATGAAATGTCTGCTAAATCTCTTTACTTTTCTTTATCATAATTGTGCTAATTTTGTCCCTTAAGCTCTTTCTTTTGGACCAGTTTGTTAACTCTCTCCAATCCATCTTCCTCATTTGTGGTCAGAGTGATCATTCTGAAGTAAATAGAATCATGTCAGTTTTCCTTGCTCAAGGATCAAGCACAAGCTCCTGAGTGGGGCTTACATAGGCTTTTCAATCTGGCCCAGATACCTTCCCAGCCTCACCTTACATCACCTGTGCATCTCCCTTGCCCTTTACACAGGTCTCCATCCACACAGAAACATTTTTCATGACACAAGCACAACCTGATTTCATTCTCTACTTTTATAGCTGCTATCTTTTCTGATACGGCCTTCCCTCTTGCCCCGCCCACAAACCCCTTATGCAAAATAACATTATGTACAAGGCTGTTCCCTGCCCAACTCACTCTTCCTAGCTCAAGGCACCTTCTCAATAAAGCTTGTCTGTTCCATTTCCCACATTTCAATGAGAGTTTGTGTAAAATAATTTATGTGTTATCTTTTTTATACAATATCAATTCCGTAGAAGGTGGTATCTGAATTTTATTTGTCTTCATAGTCCCTGATCCTAGCACAGAGCCTGGAACAAGGTAAATCCTCAATCAATATTTGTTGAATAAGGTAATACATACATTCTTCACTCTTCTCACATGTAAAACGTTTTTTCCCCAGAAATCTCTAATTTTCTTGATAACTTCATCCCTGAAGGTTAAACAATTATGGGAGAATTCTTACCCTCCTTTCTTACATTTGTATAGAGAGGTGAGAACTTCCTTGTCTCAGGAGGTAAAGATATAGGGAGGGACGATTCTGTGACTACATGTAACACATGTGGTGGTCTGGTTGAGTGGACCACATGGCTCAGGCCTGCTGCAAGCTCTGGTGGGCTCGGCTGTCCTCAGGAAACCCACGCTCCTCCAAGGTTCTATAATAAGTGGTTATTCCTGCAGAGACGCCTGCCCTTGTGCAGGCCTGTTTGTGACTGGGTGTGTGGATTTAATTGTGGCTTTTTGCGGTGGGGAAGTGTGTGTGTGGGGGTGTTTCAGGGCAGATATGAGAAAACCCATCTGTTTCCTGGTCTAAGCTTTAGATTCCAATCGGCTTTATCAGATACACAAAGCAGATACTTTCATCTCCATCTGCCTGACTCCTATAGCTGTCCCCTGATTGGTCTCAACTTGAAGCTGGTGGGATGGGAACTGGGAGAAAATTGGGACAAGAATATTGTTTAGTTGCTCCTTCCAAATCCCTATAATTCTTCTACTATTCTACAATGATGATATCAGGAGTCACTCAAATCCCAGCCATTCGGAGGAATCTTGAGCTAGTATGATTTTGGAGAGAGGTTCTGCTTTATGGCAAAGGGGTGACTACGATAGAGCCCTGCATGTGGGAAATGCCTTGTGCTATTTAAATGAATGAATAAACGGGTTTGTAGGCAGCAAGTTGTAATTTAAACTGGAGTAACCTGAGGCAAGAGAAGAAATGGATTTTCCATTTTCATCTATCAAATGGGCAAGGACCAGAAAGTTTAATAATCCACTGTATTGGAGAGGGTGAGAGAAAATAAACAATCTTATACATTGCTGATAGGCATGTACTTTGTTAAAAATAATCTATGTAGGGCAATTTGGGAATATCTATTAAAAATACATATGCACATGGCTTTTGACCTTGCAATTCTATTTCTGGGAATGTGTCTTATGGATATACTAACATGTAAAATGCCATTATGTACAAGGGTATTCATTGTCACATCACTTACAATAACACACATTTAGAAATATTCTAATGTCCAGCAGGTAGGGAATCTGTTAAATAAATGATGGTACATACCAGTGGATTATTTTTAGCTGGAAAGAAAAACGAGGACACTCCTTATATACCAATACAGAATGACTTCCAAGGTGGTTTATAATATTGATAAATAAAAACAAAGTGCACATATACCTAATATTGAAAAAAAAGAGCACAAGAAAATGTACTTGTTTGTAATGTTTTTATCTGAAAATATATATACAATAGAAGTTGATATCATTGTTTCCCTGAGAAGGGAAACCAGATGGCTAGGGGAACAAGGTTAGGAGGCAGACTTTGCTTTATATCATTTGTACCTTTTGAATTTTAAACAATGTGAACACTTAATTAAGTTAAGAGATACATACACATATACACTCTGATTTTGATTTTTAATTGAAAGGAAATACTTCTATGCATTGAGAAGAAAAACTGGCATTAGTTTCCTTAGACAACTACTTCAGGAGGATAGTTGAGGAAGCTCGAATTAATGCCAGCTAAAGGGGTAATAATTGATTAGTAGAGCACAGTGGTTAGTGTGTAGGCTCTGAGGTCAAACTACTTAGATATGAACTCAAGCTCTGGTGCTTTCTGTGTGACTGTGGGCAAGTTATCTCTTTAAGCTTCAGTTTTTTTTTCAAATAAGGAATAATAATAGTATCCAACTCACAAGATTGCTGTGAGGATCAAATGAAAGATTGTGTGTACAGCCTGCATAAAAGTGGGTTCCCATGTGATTCTGTCTTAGCTTAGAATCACACTAAAAAAAAACACACAAGTCAACAGAAAAACTCAATCAAAAGCAATTCGAGTGTTATTTTAAGAAAATTACAAGAGGATAGTATATGCATAGTAAATATCGAAACTTTATAAACATTGTCTGCCTTCAATGTGCCCACTTTCAACAGAGAGTAGCTGTGCTTGCAATCTTTCTTTATTCCACTCCCAACTGCCAACTAAAACTTCACATGCTCTCTCTGCCATGCTTTCTTGGAGCTATTCTTTTTTTCTGACAGCCATTTTCTCCATTTCTAATATAAATCTCCTTGCCTCTCAGGCTTCTAGTATTTTCCCTCAATCCATAGATTAAGGCTCACGAACTGAGGATATGGGGAAATGCCAAGTGGATCAAGTCAGAATTTTACTGGTGGAAGTGGGCTGGTCAGATGTAGGAAGGGATGGAAAAAAGGCTTTAAAATATTCTTATAATAATAATTTTAAGCTCCTGTTACACATGTAAGGAATTTATAACATAGCCTGGCATATTATAAGCACTCAATAAATTTTGTCTATTAATATTTTTCGTAATAATCACTTTCCCATAGCCTGATAGTAATAACAACACTACCATTTACTGAGAGTCTACTATGTGTCAAGTACTGTTCTCGCATTTTACTTGCATTAACTCTTCCTATAAGCTTTGCAACAACACTGTGAACATAGGTCTTTTATAACCTTCATTTTACAGATGAGGAGACAGATGTAGAGAAGTTTAGTTACTTGGTTGGAGTGGCAAAAGTAGTAAGAGAGGGAGTCAGGACATGAAGCCAAGCAGTCTGACTAGTTCCCACATTAACCACCAGGTAGTATTGCTTCCAAGTCAGGGTTTCTGTTTTAATATAGTTAGCAGGAACCCAGTCAATCAGATCCATCTATAATGGAAGTTTTCCAAGGGGTTTCTTCTTCCAGTTTCCATAGCCCTTCGTGGTCCCAAGTGAAATATGCACAAATAGTAAGGGGAATGGACACTTTCATATTCCTGGGAAGATAATGGCTGTTATTGTTGTTGCCTTAGTTCTTTGGATGCCAATGGTTTCTGACTTTGGATCCAAGAAAGGTCGGTGCCAGTGAATTCTTATTGAATGCACTAGAGGCCTGATGCACGAAATTCATGCAAGAGTAAGCCTTCGCAGCAGTGGCGGCTGCCTCAATCCCTCCCTCACAGCCTCAGAGGCTGCCTCAATCCTGCAGCTGCAGCCCCAGCTTCGTCAGGAAGGTCATCCAGAAGGACTCCAGATGGTCATTTGGTTGATTTGCATATAATGCTTTTATTATTATAGATTTGATGACTCTCTCCATTGCCTCCCTAGTTGTCCATCTACTAAGAAAATAATGCCAGTGCTAACTAGATCAATAAATGTTTATAACACTAATCAGCTTATTCTATACTAGAATATTTGTTTCACAGTTGCTAGTGCTGCAGGAACTGTATTCTCAACATATCAAAGTATTTTTGTTCTTTGCTATCAGGTTGTCCTGGCACTAAATCTATCAAATCAAGGGAAGTGGGGAGACCACCCAGAATAAAGAGTCTTGGCTTAGCTTTGGGCTTCACGCTAGATTTGTTATGTGAAAAGTGAGAGAGTCTTCAAATTCATGCTTTGCTGAGAGAGAAGACTGTTTCCCCAATTCCCCAAAGCTTCCATTTGTATATGAAGAGTAACCCTGGGAGGCCTGGGATAGAGTGTTACTATTTTGAGTCATGAGGTAAAGGAGAGAGAACATGACATAAGGAGAGTTCCCATACAGCTGAAAATAGAAGATCCTTCTAGATCAGGGAGGTAGGGCTAAGGAGACAGGGAGAGAAAGGGAAAAACAGATATGTTCTAGTTCTTTCTTCAGAGTTCAGACCTCTTGGTGAAGGGAGGAATGTGTGAGGTGAAGAAGTGGTAGGTAGTAAATACATCCCGGGGAGTATACATAGAGGGGCCTGGATTCCCACTCCACACTCAGGACTCGAAAGGAGGTCACCTCCTGTGGTGCCTCAGGCTGAGGGGGCCAGCCCCATGAGAAGGAAAGGGCACATGGTGCTCTGCCCTCATGCTGCCGCCACCAGGTGTTTCGGTGGGAGCTGTGGACAATAGCCGAGGGACTGGCTCAGTGAGCTTGCTGGCCGAGGGGAAGGTGAAGGAGAGGCTATAACGGTCATTGCTAGAGTTGAGGATCAAAAGGGAGTTGTAGCCAGACAATGGGGCACTTGTGAGGCCAGTGAGAACTGGGGGAGAGCCTCCTCAGAAGGAGCTGGGGAGGCTGAGGTTCCTGGGAGCAACGACTGTGTGTGGTCCCCCCCCAGAACAGATGTTGAGTCACTGGCCTTGGGCGCTTCAGCAACCACAGCAGCGATGGCAGAGGCCCGCACCTTGACTCAGGCAGGAGAAGCTGCAACCAGAGGAGAGTGTGACCCAGGCCTTTCTTCCATTGCCAGGAGGACACTGTGCTGCCCTCCACACCTGGAATGTGCGAGTCCTTGAGAAAGGAAGCAATTACTGAACATGGTTTGGGGTAAGCCAATAAGACCATTTGAAGCCACAGGAAACTGGGTTCTTACCGCATCTTCCCAGCTCCCACCATAATAGTTGGAATAAGAATATCTGAGCAAGTTATACAAAAATGCAGTGTGTGTGTGTGTGTGTGTGTGTGCGCGTGTGTGTGTGTGCGCGTGTGTGTGTGCGCGCATATATGTATATGTTGACCTCAGGTGATGCTAGTAGAAAATAAATGTTATGGGCTGAATTGTGTCCTCCCCAACCCCAATTTATATGTTGAATCCTCCTGCTCAGAATGTGACCTTGTTTGGATGCTGTGTGGTAGTTAAAATAAAATGAAGTCATGTAGGTGAGCCCTAATCCAATGGACACAGACACACACAACAATGCATGACTATGTGAGGATACCAGGAGAAGATGGACATCTGCAGGCCAAGGAGAGAGTAGAAACTAACCTTGCCCACACTATGATCTTGGACTTCCAGCGTCTAGAGCTGGAAAGAAATGTGAGAAAATAGAATTTCTGTTGTTTAAGCCACCTAGTCAGTGGCGTTTGGTTTTGGCAGCCCTAGCAGTCTAATACAGCAAGCAAACTTTATCTGGATTATTAAACATTAGATGAAGCCAATAGTTGCGGAGATCCAGAAATAAGTTACTGGTGTACTGGAGATCAAAAACAAATGAAGCAACATAGCATGGCGGAGAGGCCTGGGTACTGAATAATAGTTGGTTTAGGGCTCAGAGATAGCTTAAGTACATACTGCTTGATTAACTGAGTGAACTTGGAATTTCCCCCCTGAGTTCCCAACCAATATAGGGCCAGGAGGCAATATAAAACAGTCCTCTCTTTCACCAGTTTTCCTCCTACGTTTGAAGAGTAATAATATTTTATGCAGGAAAAAACAGAGTGATGCTGATTTCATATGTGGTGCTGTGACCCCATCAGGAGAGGAGGTGGTGACTGGTACTGATGTTTGGTTGGGGAGAGTGGATAGAATGATGGTGGAGAAAGACCAAAATAACAGCTCCTGCTCACTCCCCAGCGAAAAAGAAATGATGAAAAAATAGTGGCTAGGACCATTTCTTCCAGCTCCTGGGAAGTCATTTTCTCCCAAATACCCTTACAGTCAGTCTTGGTTTTATCTGTTCCTAAGATGCCAGTTGCTCTGTTCTTTTAGCACTGTGACAGACACTACTAGACTAAAAACACAATGTGATTTATGATGTCCATAAATCACAGAGCCAAACATTATGATTAAATCTCGTACTTGCAGCTAAGAAGTCAAGAGGGCCTCGTAATCATTTAAAATGTAAGACCATGGTTCATGTGTCAAAAAATGCATGATTTTGCACAGCCCGAGGTCAATGTGCATGCATTGGTAAGACTGCACACTGTGCCCACGTATCACCCAGCTAGGCCCCGCCTGGGCTCTGTGCTTCTGGTATATGAAGAGGCTCAGAGAATGTTCCTGTCACCTTAACATTTTTCTCCATGGCTCCCCTTCAAGTCGGGAACCATATGGGTAAAGCAAGCATTGTTGTTGTACGGTGAATGTGGACTTGGATCAGTTACCCAACAAGAGGTCATTCTTATTTTGTCACAGAAGAAATGACATCTCAAGGCACCATTAATTAAAACTTCATCTGTTTTGTGATAATCCCCTTCTTTTGCCTTTTCTTCCCATCCCTGTCATATCAGCAATTAAACTATGCGACAGTGGTGATGCTGCCACTAATTAATTTCTCCTCACATTGATGGAGACCTTTGGCCAGTGGAGCGTATTAAAAATGAAAAGACCCGAACGCTAGCCTTCCATCTGTCCCTGATGCACCCGCGTTTCCTTCAGTCGCATTTTCTTTTCACTCTTCACTGGAAGGTGGTGTTGCTGACAGGCTCGTAAACTACATCTTTTCTCTTTAAATAAATAGAGCATGAGATTTTTTTTTTGTAATAAAATCTCAATTTGATTCCTGAGGGTTATGCTGTATTCTGCTCCCATTTGTAATCTGTGTGAGTGGAGAGGCATGAGCACAAAGACATTGTGTTAGGTGCATTTTGAGGAGGGGACCAGGATCATATCCACAACTTACTTTTCCCCTGCAGGGATGAGGTAAATCTGACACATCTTTATCCAGCAGAGCTGAGCTATGTGGGTGCTGATCCAGACCACCATAACACACAAAAACAAGAGTGAGAGGAGCTAAAAGGGTCCCTTCCTTTGTAGGGTAATAAGCCCTGACCCTGGAAATCTGTCTTTGAAATATGGTGTTCAATAATTTTGGGTTAGTTGTCTGATACAGACCATGTGAACAATAAAGATTCAGAGAGAGGCAAAAGCTCCTGGAGCACAAATTAGCCAGGGAGACTCAGGGAGAGAAACAATGACCTTGGTAACCAAGAGATAAAACCCATTCACCTAGATTCATTTATGAGAGTGAATATTCTGAGCTGTTTTCTCTCCCTGTAAGTTTGAACTATTTGGTATGGTTCATATTTCCTTAGGGATTAGTCAAGTGAATTGGGTACATTTTTTGGCAGCAAGGTATTATCTAATCTCTTATGTAAGCGACACAATTTAATTACCAGTTCTGAAGGAAGCATCATAATGTTTTATGTCTAATGAGTATATTTCCCCCCACATGCAAATGTCTTTTTTGATTTAAATAATGTTGAATCAACTGTTCAAATAAATGAACCTTTATTGGTTAATTCTCATTTAGTTCCCTTATGGGTAGAAGAAGAGCAAGTAACATGATTCCCATTTTATGGATGGAGCTGAGACTTAGAAAAAAATTGCTGAACTAGGGAGAAGAAAAGTTTGTTTTCTGAAGGCAAGAAAACCCAGGATAGCATGATTAGTACTGAAACATAAAACTTGTTCCCCCCTTAATTGTAATTAATGTGTTCTTTGTAGAAAAATTGGACAATTCACACATGTTTAAAGAAGAAAATAAGAAACATCTATAATTTCACAATCCAGATCTCTGTATTATTATATAGTGGATTTCCTTCATTTATACATACAAATATGAGAGTATCATAAATACTTCTTTAAAATTGGATTGTGTTAAATATGCAATTTTGTATTCCACTCTTCTTAGTTACTATTATATAATAAGTAAAATGGTAGAAACTTTTAGTGCTGCCTGCACCTGACTCACCTCTCCTCCTGGGCACATAGTAGGATTACATTTTTTCACTCATCTTGCAGGTAGTTGGAGCTATGACTAAGGTGTGTCATTTCTGGACTGAACATGTAATGCTGTGTGGGGCTATCCAATGGTCTCTTTCCCTTTCCCTGCTAAGACAGTCATCATATGTTCCTCTGAGAGTCTGGGGCCCTGAGAGAGCCACCCCTGTCCCTGACGAATCTCATTTGGATGTGGAATGTGAGGAGGAAAATTTCTTTGTTGTGCTAAGCTACTGAGATTTTGAAGTTGTTACTACATCATAACCTAGCCTATCCCAATTAACACAATTTTTTTTATGTTGAGAATTTTCTTGAAAACTTGATTTCCAACGACAACATTTTTTCCTATGTGCATATTTAAAATTTTACTTACTTATCCTCCTATTGTTAAGCATGTATTTGTTTTACACTTTTTTCTTTCTTTTTTTAAAAAAATAGTGCAGCTGTAAAAACTCTCAAGTGCTTATCTGATGTATTCTCACGAGAAATTTTTAAAAATGGAGTCGTTAGGTCAGAAAATATAAATGTTTTCAAGGCTCTGGATATTAATGGACAAATTTCTCTCCAGAGACATCCTTCAAGCTTACACTTCCTTTGGCAGCACACGAGAATGCCCATTTCAATGCACTGTTGCCCAAACCATGTCTTGTATGTTTAAATGTTTTTCTTTTTTACAATTTTAAAGGAAAAACAATTGCCATTTATTTGAATAACAATGAGTTTGTGCTTTGTTTAAATGCCCTTTTGCCTATTTGTGTGTTTGTGAATACTATGAAGTATAGCCTGACCTACTGGGGGGTCTTTTTCTTTTTGATTTGTAACTAACATCCTAACTTTTAAGATTCTTATTGATTTAAGTATTTTGATTTTTGATATAGTTTCAGGGAGAAGAATGAGACAGACTAGTAAGGGATAGATGTTCCCTAATTGGAGTTAATTTTATCCTTTGGAGTGAGGGGAAGAGAGTTATATATATCTCTATCTCTATCTCTATATCTATCTCCATTTCCATATCTATCTATATCTATATCTATATCTATATCTATATCTATATCTATATCTATATCTATATCTATATCTATATCTATATCTATATCTATATCTATATCTATATCTATATCTATATCTATATCTATATCTATATCTATATCTATATCTATATCTATATCTATATCTATATCTATATCTATATCTATATCTATATCTATATCTATATCTATATCTATATCTATATCTATATCTATATCTATATCTATATCTATATCTATATCTATATCTATATCTATATCTATATCTATATCTATATCTATATCTATATCTATATCTATATCTATATCTATATCTATATCTATATCTATATCTATATCTATATCTATATCTATATCTATATCTATATCTATATCTATATCTATATCTATATCTATATCTATATCTATATCTATATCTATATCTATATCTATATCTATATCTATATCTATATCTATATCTATATCTATATCTATATCTATATCTATATCTATATCTATATCTATATCTATATCTATATCTATATCTATATCTATATCTATATCTATATC
>NW_005370080.1:283430-287408 GCF_000412655.1 Myotis brandtii
GGCTGGCTGAAAGCAGGTTTCTGGGGATTGTTTAGCTTCTATATTTGCAACATAGTTTCTTAGAGAGCAAGCTCAGAGCTGGGCGGCGGCAGGCGGGGAACCTTGGCTTCCTCCATCGCTGGAGCAAGCAATTCTCCTGTTCGCTTCAGCTGCCTGGCTGCCGGCCGCCATCTTGGTTGGCAGTTAATTTGCATATCTTGCTAATTAGCCAATGGAAAGGGTAGCGAAGTTACGGTTAATTACCATGTTTCTCTATTATTAGATAGGATATGTTATATATACAAGGTGGGGCAAAAGTAGGTTTACAGTTGTGAGTGCACAAAAGAGTTTATTCTTGTATTATTATTTATTTATTATAATATTATTTTCCATATGAACAACTATAAACCTACTTTTGCCCCACCCTATATATAAAGTATGGAATATTATTTTAAAAAATGATTCACTGTTTATGTGAAATTCAAATATAATTGGACATCCTGTATTTGCTACATCTGGCAACCATGCTAGCAATGGATGGGGTGCTGACTCTGGGTGGCCCATTGCCTTGGCCTCTCCATCCCTGGGAAGGGCATATCTGGGGGAGAGTGAGAATGGGGTCTCTAGAGTGTGGGGTCCGGAAGAGGGACCTCGGTTGCCAGATCTAAGGACTGCTGTGATTAGAGATGCTGTGAGAATTACATTAGAAAACAAATATAAAATGACTTGACAAAATGTGGTTTTTATTATTGTGAATCTCTCCTGGGTGTGGTGAAAGGTAAATTTACCTTAGGATCAGAAAAAAAACAATTGATTGGGCCATAGGTTACACAGAAAAGGATTAGTTCTTTTAAATTCTCTTTCTTGAATATATAGATGCTGTTTAGAATTCTTTCCTTTCTTGTTAACCTAAAAAAATGTTTTTGTCGCGTACTGCATGGATTAGCTTGCTTGGAAAGCTGGGCCTCAGATTCCCCAGTTCCATTGTGTGCATCCAATTGTTGGGGAATAAAGGATCAGGTTTCTGTAGCATCCTTCATTCAAACTCTGGCTCCCCTGAAGGGTCTCCGCCAGCTTTTGTTTTATGGAACTCCACATGCTCAATCTTTCTCAAATTGTTTCATGGTTGTCTGTAGAGTTGGCATTATTCACTGCAGAGGGCAGGGACCTTGTTTTGTTCTGCATTCCCCCAGCAACGAGCTCTGAGGCTGGAGAGGTGCTGGTGTTTGTCATTCAACAAATGATTGATTGAGTGGATCACCAAAGGAGCTGGATTTTCTCCTTGGGACCTCAGCTTCTATTATCAGTGCAGGTACTATAGACGGAATTTGTATAACGGATGCCTGAATTTCTTAATGTGCCAAGGCCTTTCCTACCATTATGTACTCACTTAATTAACAAATAGCTATTGGGCATGTCCTAGGTACCAGGCACTGGGCTAGAACCTGGGACACCAAGATAGACAGTTCCTGCCCTTGAGGAGCTTATAGTCATCTTGGGGGATGGAAATTTAAATAATTAAGTTGCAAGGAAATCATGCTATGATTGAAGGACGAGTAAGGTAAGAGGAAGAAGGCAGGACTGGCTGAAAATACATGGGTATCCCAGGCAGGCTAAGCATTTGACATTCTTCAAACTGATACTCCTTCAATGTATGTTCAACCTGTAATTGATGTGGATGTAGAGAAAATGATTCTCTATTAACAAAAACTGTTTACCTTTTTCTTTTTCTTTTTTTCAGAATATAAGATTCGTGATGTACACTGACCACCTCAGGACAAGTTAGCCTTTTTTGGATCTGCAGATTTGAAGCCAGGCAACTTTTGAGGAGGCATATTAAAGTGCTTAAGATGAATATAGTAATATGATCGACCTGTTCCTGTGGGTCAGAGTTTTTGCAAGTTCTAGCTATAACTTCAGAAATGGCTGTGTTGGTTTCAAGTAACTTCTCATGTCCAAGGCAAAAGCGCTGATGAGAGACAGGTCGGTGAGCTAGTAGAATGGTTCTGTTTGGATCACTGTGTACTTCAGCAGTCGTTATTAATTTATATTTCACCTGTTTTGTAAACAGTTGCCTGTAGAAACTTGAGTTAACTGCCATTAACCATCCAATTTTATTCCTGTGACGTTTTAGCATCCCATGTGTGCTGGTGTTCTGAGCAGATGCCCAGCTGCCCTGCTTTTTAATCCAGCTCTAGAAAGAGAAGCCCTGCAGTCAATCTGAGGGGAGAAAGGGAAGATTCCTCCAGGGAGGAAGTATTAGAGCCCTAATTTGAAGACTGTATTGCATTTTCCTGAAGGATAAAGAGGGAGGAAGTGGAGAGAGTAGCATTCTTGCTTAGGAAAATGCATGGGGAAAAGTGTGGGGACAGAGAAGATGGTGGCACATGAGCTGAATTTCAGCAGTCCGGTGTTTGTAGGTCATTAGGTGATTAGAGTGGTTGGAGGACAAGAGAAGAGGCTGGACAGGGGGCACAGAGCCAGAACACAACAGGCCAAGAATGGTAATTGCACCCTTCAGTTTTGGCAACACAAAGTGAGCTAACATTTTTTTTTTCATACACACACACATTTTATTATGAAAATAGAAAAACGTGAAGACTACTAGTAGCACAGTGAACACCAATATACCCACTGCCTACATTTCACGATTAGCCGCCGGCTCTATTTGCTTCACCAGTTCACCAAATTTTGGGCCGCAGGCTCTGGAGGCCCCATGACACTTTCAGGGAATCCTTGGGTCAGAACAATTTTCATAATAATGCTAAAAATGTTATTTGTCTTTCTTCTGTGTTGATTTTGCACCTGTGGGACAAAGTGAGAGTAGGTACAACTCTGGTGCCTTAACATGGACCTAGGTGGCAGCACCCATTATACCAGTAGTCACAGTGTTCTTTACTGCCACTCACTCCTAGTATAAAAACTGGCAGCTTCAGTATATTTATTATTATATTTATTATTTAAAATAGTTTTTCTTGAAATATTAATGTTTATTGCATGTAACATATTTAAAATTGTTTTTCTTGAAAAAAAAAAAAAGAAGAGAGACTCATCATTGAATTTAGGGCCTACCTAGATGACCCTCTTCTCATGATTCTTAACTTAATCACAACTTTTACTATATAAAGTAATATCCACAGGTTCCAGAGATTGGAAGTGAGTATATCTTTGGTGCAGGGAGGGCACTTTTTTCTGTGTACCACAATGACTGACAGATAAACTATAGTTGTTCAGACTTGGGTATTTGCCAAGCATTTTCTTGGGAATGAACAAAGTAAGCTTATCACTTTAAAGAAAGCAACTGACATTTTTGTTACCAATTAGAAAATTTGAGCTTTCAAGTAAAAGGTAGAATTCTGGAAAACTTGTATTCATCACCATAAGCTTGACAGTTTCTCAATTCTTGAAGGCTTTTCTGATGCAATTGATGGTGATATGAATGTATGGGACTTTAAAAATATATATACATACATATCTATTTTAATGAAATGTGTGAATATTTGGAAATTCTGTGTAACTCCATGAACCAATATTTTCCAAATGGTCAATGTTTAATGCAATAAAATTATAAATAGATAAAAGATCCATTCAAAGTACAAGATAGACCAATGAATTTTAATATAAAAGGGTATGACAGTTTATTAATAAGGTTTCAGATTCCACATTGCAGTTAGCTTTTGAGAAACTGACTTTTTCAGTTTTGAATAGTATGAAAAAGGAATGTTTTCAATGATCTGAAAAGACTATTAAAATTCTCCTCCCTGAACCCAATACAATCTCTGTGAGGCTGGATTTTCTGCATATGCTTCAACCCAAACAACCTATCATAGAAGATTTGATGCATAAGCAGTTATGAGAATCTCACTGTCTTCTAGTAAGCCAGATAGTTAAAAAGATTTGCAAAAATGTAAAGCATTGCCACACTTTTTTTTTTTCATTTTGGAAAATAGTTATTTTTTTCTTATGTCTTTTTATGATAACACATAATGTTTTTTTGGA